>NW_024881633.1:0-87500 GCF_019059575.1 Amphibalanus amphitrite
GCGGAAATGTACAAATGGAAATTGCAAAATATAGAAAAATAAATGTTCAGGGATCACGTAATGAGCCCAAGGCTTGGACATTCAACTCTTAGGACGTTCACACAAGCCCGAGCCAAGCTAGGCCAGCCAAGTCAGTGTATGTCAAACTGTCAGCAAGGGTTTACTAATACTAGCCCAGCCCCAGGTCAGCTCGTGCCAGCGTAGGTCAGACCAGGTCAGCTGTATCCGGCCCGACCCGGTCTGGCATAGCCCCACATCAGTCGCAGTCCAGCCGTTACCACTGCGGGCGCACACCCGCCCCGTGCCGCCACAGCCGGAGCCTGCCGCGATGATGGATCGCTTGCAGCCGGCCAGCCCCCCGCCGCACGCGCAGGGCGGTGCCCACCAGAAGAGTAATGAGCCCACAGCTCTGGTGGCAACTGACAATAATATTGCCAGCCCGGACGGCCATTTGTTCTGGTAATGCACGCCGAGCGGCCGCGCCCTCTGAGCTATGGCCCGGTGTCAGATGTGTGGCGCTCCGTCAGAGGCGACCACCACCGGCTGCCTCACAAGGAGGTGATGTCGAACGCTGTGACGGGGGGGGGGGGACAAATTGAACCCAGGGAGGTCGGGCTGGTTTAGAGGATCATATAAGAACATTCATCGACTATACACTGCTTCAAAACACTAAAACATAGGCATGAATGAAATTTACGCTAGCATTTCGGTGATTAAACCAAATCAGGCTTTTGCGATTGCAGGGAAAACTAACGTGTCATGCTTGAATAAAGATACATGCTGACATAAGATCGTATTTTGATCTAAAGGTGCGTCTCAAGATCGGCTGACAATGATATATGTTCTTCATCATTAGTGGTCCAATTTCAGCAGTCTTCATAAGCCATTAAAACCAACTTAACGCCGCTGAGTGTTCTCGTATAACAATAGCATGTAGCCCTTTATGTGTACCAGGCATTCATTAGTTTCTTGTACGAATCCCAAGTCATCTCCCATTATTGAGCGATGCCGAGGAAAGAATGTCAAAGCTGCCGACATCAATGTGTGGTATGCTAATGCCGTGCCGCCAAAGACATATCCGCCGCGCTCGGTACGCCGTTTCTCGCCGCGCACGGTGCGCCAAATCTCGCCGCGCGCTGTTCCGATTGCACAATGGGTTCTCTGCGGCGCGGCGTGGTCTCACGGCCGGCTGACGGACCGGGCCGCCTTTAATCAGTTCCCGCTGCGATGATACGCCGGTAACACCGTCCCTTATCGGCAGGGAGGGGCCGCGGACATAGCCAGACACATCGCAGCTTGGAGGAGAGGGGAGCATGGGATGGTGTTCATAGGTGACTTGTGAGGAAGCAGATCGGCGTTTTCTTGGTATATTTTCTAGATTCGCAGGAGGTCCGTGTCATTGTATTATATTGTAAGGCTGAGGCCTACTTACTTGTCAGGCTAGCCATATTTTTGTCAGCACTGGCCACGATAGACCCTGATTCAAGAAAAGTAATGTCTCTCTGTAATGTTGTATAGACATTAGACACACAAACAATATTCATAACAATTAACATCTATAGAAGTGTCGCAAGGCCTCGTCGTCAGTATTGCGCAGCATTCATGAATGTGAGCCTGAAATCAGGCTGAAATTAGCCTGAAATAGTCTACTCTATCTTCGGAAATAATAGGGTCTCATCTTATCACCCTCACGCCACCCGTGAGAAAAACTTATCACCACCTCACCGGCAATCATCATCAGTGAGATAGTCTCCTGCGACACGATACCGCTCATTGGATATTGTGGCGGCATCGGCAGCGGCTATTTGTCACCGGCGACAAGGAGCGGCGCCGGTTTTTGCGCGCGCCGTTTTCTTTGCGCTGCGCCGTTTTTGTCGTTCGGTAACCGAGTAGGCCTCAGATGCGGCCGACGCGACCATCGATCCCGGCAAGGTCGGCTATTCTTGCGGTCGGCGCACAGCGGCTGATATCTGGGCCGCGATCTCCAATCTGACGGACCTTTCGGCGGCTGTGGGACTGAGGACATTTTGTGGACTGTTGTCAGAGATGGTGTGACCTTTGGTGGACATGTGTGACAGAGGGAACAGCCACGAATTGGCACAGGCGACAGAATGTGTGGATGTGGTCACATATGGAGTGACACAGATCACATGGAGCTGGAGGTCACGAGTGGTATGGGTGATAGCACGGGAGTTTCAGTTGGCAGAGACGGCCAATGACGCACACGGAACTTGCATAGCATGCGGTATAGACGACACTGAATTTAAAAGATGACATAGACGCGTACCTACGGACCGTGCATAACATACGACATAGAGGGCACTGGAGAGTGGAGCCTACACAGGCATCGACGTGTTCTGTGCACAGGTGGGCCAGACGGCACAGACAATAATACGGGACATGAGTAACATTCTAAAGAAATAAAATACACTGCACATATAACTCGAACGGAATTTATGACACAAACGGCACGGGCGGCACAACTGAGGACACGTATGGCCACAGATAACAGTAGTACTACTACTGTTATCTGTGGTATGGCATAAAAACTTTCTGCAATTACATGTGTTGCAGACGGCCCTGAATTGCACAAGAGCCAAAGGTCACAAGCGGTCAACGACTTTCTTATTTAGCGATCATCTGTTGCTGGCTTGGAAGGTAAGTTGTCTTGCATATAACAACCTTACACATTTTTAATGCCTCGTCTTCAATGATCAATTCCAGTGCCAACACCAGATGGAAACAGTGCCTCAGCAGATAAATGCAACAATCTTCTTCCATTAGCAGTAACCGATCGTCACGATTCTGCTCACATCTGAGCACAGCTGCTGTGGGAAAATGCAACTCAAAAATGTTCTTTTCAAACGCGCTGTTCTATGCCTAATCATTAATCGTCACTCGTTAAGTCCCATTATTCTCTCAGCTCTCTTCCCAGGTCATCTACCCATTCAGCTCATGAGCCGGGGCGCTGACCGTCCGGCCTTATCTCGTCTGCAATAAAATGATTATCGATAGCGTGCTGATAGAGTGTGCTGTAGCTATAGCGAGAGGGGACCGGCGAACAAAGGTGGGTGCTTACACCATTCACGCAGCTCTCGGGACCAGTCATTGCCAGACGAGTTAATTACCTTGGCGGCCGTAAAGGAGTCAGAGAGTCGTGTAGCTGTTCATGCCACAGAACATACACATTATGTGGCCAATCATCGAGCCACCAATCGTGTCTTCCTGTAAGTGATGACAAGCTAGTCTTCAATAAACTGATATGACTTATATGTAGTGCATTTTCTTGGACATAATGTTTACATTTTCCCTTGAATATTATGAGGACCATCTCAGAGACATATCTAAGGAGCACGCACCCTTTTTAGGCATCTTCATGAGTGCTGGTGGCCATATCACCCGTCAGTGGCTCCCGACTTACCGTTCACACCCGACGTCAGCCCACCGCCCGCCAACGCCCGCTCCGGTGTTACGTTTTTACCGGGCGCTCTAATCTCCTGCCATGCGGCACAGCAAGCCCCCGCCGGCAGGCGGCTGCTGGGCTGCGCTTCTGTGCAGCATTGCAGTCTCCGGCGGCGCGGCGGCTAACGGGCCGGCCCCCGCGAAACGCGCGCCTCCGCGGCAAAAAGGCGCGCGCGCCGTTTTTGTCGCTATCCTGCGCCGTTCTTGCCGCTGGGCGCTGTCCGGCAGACGCCAGTCGTATGCAAATATCCCCGGCGTGGCCAGCACGGAAGCTGTGAAAAATCGCCGACTTTTGCGCCCGGCGTGGGCGCTAGCTAATGGCTATGTCCGCGCTGGTAAAAACACAATGGCCGGCAATTAGGTGAAAAGCCGCCAGTCGCATGGAGCAATTTTATTAGATATAGTAGTTCATGCTTAAATCAAAGGGGCGAAGCTAGACGGTGCTGGTTTAAAATACCGTTCAGGTTCATTATGATGCAGCTAGGTGATCATCACCTGCCTTATCCGGCGCTCCAGTTTCACATGAATTTCGTGATTTACTCACTACTGCAATAATACAGACAAATGTGAGAAAGCAAGTGATTTTAATCGCAATGTTGTTCATCGTTGTCCGACCGTGGCGTTACTCCATCCCGTGTCCATTTGCCGCATCGGTCTGTCCACTTCCTTTAGGGTGTTCTTTCGTCACCTGCCAAAGGCATTTCTCCTAGTCCATCCGTTCATCTATCGGTCAGTCCATCCCAGCCTCTCCCTCCACTCGCTCATGCGGCCGCTCCGTCCGGGCCTCAGAGGAGGGAGGGCGCGGCGCCATGCTTGTTTTGCAGCTGGGCCCGCCGGCCGGCGGCTGCATGCAAACTGAACCGCCAATAATTGAGGCGATAAACAAAGTGTATCGGCGCAGCGTCGATGATATACGCCGGTGGAGCGCCGGCGGCGCCGCCGCGGCATAAGCACGGCATAAAGCCGTCGCTGGCTCGGAGTTTACTGCGCCGGTCGGCGACTGTGTGCCGGTACAAACGGAGTTATTACCGGCTCGGCCGGCCGGCCGCCGCGGCTCGCCGCACGTAATTGATACGGCCCCGGCGCCGGCCGGTATCTGCTCTATTCATATGTGGTGTAACTGAAGTCGTCACTGCCGATCGGCGGCGATACGGAGCGCCGCCGGCCCGCCAATGATGCACTGCTGTCCCCGCGAAACGTGTGTAAGTGCCGGCCCGATGGATGGTCGGCCGGCCGCCCGGCAGCCAGTGGCACGACAACCCGCGACAGCACACGGCGACACGGCGATATACAGCGACCGCTGGACGGCTTATTGCATTATATATGTCACCGCTATTGCACATACATCACCGATTATCATTAACATAGTGGCGCATCCCGTGCATAAAGAAACAATATTCCGTGTCCTTTCCAGATACATTTAATCCACGCTAGCATGGTGCGGGTGTCATTATGCATATGGAGTCGGTGACGGCAGACCATCGCGGCGCCGTAACTCACTAACTATTTACGGCCCGTTCGGCCGTGTGCCCCGTGACGCGGCGCCGGGGGACCGGCGTGAATCGTGACCCGTGAAATATCGGCCCGTCGCGGCGCCCTGCCGGCCCGGCTATGATTTGCGGTCGGCTGTTGGCGGCGGCTCTCGGCGGGCTGGGTAGGATTACCGGACCGATCGCTGTTGGCTGGCAGCGCTGTTAATTCGGTGGTCGTGTTCGGCTGATAACGCAAACGGACACAGCGGGCAGTCGGAGACAGAGAATCGGTAGGGCTCCTGCGTGAGGCTCTTGGACAGGTCACAATTCATACAGTGGATGGCATTACGTTGATCACACTACCACCTGCCGTGATTGTCCATTTGGGTTCATCTCATCTTCGGACACCATCCACCAATCTTTCTGACCCACCTCTGACCAAGCTCACACATCTCACTGACCATTCCATCCACCGTCCGGTCATACTCTCCACAGCTAGCTATACGTGTGACCGATACTACCGTCAGTGTGTCCGTCGGGCGCCCGCCAACAGGCGGCCATCTGTCAGCGCGCGGCACTCGACATATGCAGTTTTTGTCGCGCCAGATAGCCGGACTGATCTATCTACCTAGCTCGGACAATGCCCGCTGGACGCCGAAACGTCAAAACACACTCGCGGTGCCGACTGGGAATGAAAACAAACAATGGCACACGGAAGTACACAAAGCGCCGTGCTGTGTTCCAATAGAGGCCTTGGCGGCTTTCCAGAAATATGAACGGATAATTAATCTTGGGAGCTCTTGGCGGCATGAAGGTAAGGTCTGCATTTCAAGGACCATGGGAATGCCAGTTCCTACAATCACACATCACGTTCGGTCTTTCGCTTTTGTATTAGGTATGTGAGCTGACTGTGCCAGAGACATTGGTGGTGTCAATTTCAGAAAACGCATGTCCAAAGTCCGTCCAATGTCCAATACTTACGTCGATTGTCCGTCCAAGCCAGACATTTGTCCAAAGATGTCCGACACCTACGCAATAGTTTACACTCAACACTGTTATTTAATTTGCTTTTCATGTACCGTTACAAGCTCAAAAGTGTTAATCATATCGAAAGCTGAGCTTTCTAATAGCCAATCAATGTTAAACACGACTACTTTGTTTAAAATGTTGAGATGTAGCAAGCGATTGTCCAAAGCTGTCCAAAGCCTGCTGCCATTGTCCAACCGAATTCCGAATTGGACATTAGACAAAATCGGAATTCTGAAGATTCAAGTTCCGATTGACACCACTATCTCTCAGAGGTTGTGAGTGACTGTCAGCTCAATTTTATTGCTGGATATGCACAAAATATAAAACTTTGTAGATGCGAACGAACTGAAGAGCAAATATAGCGCGCCTATGCACCAATGCCGGATATAACACACACCTCATATATTGCTGCACCTTCATTCCACTTACATCACCAATGTATTGTCTTGTCTCAATGAAAACTGGCATTTTCATAACAGATAACCGTCAACACTGTTGAAATTGTAATATCGTTCTACGCAGCTGTGCTACGTAATAACAAAGCGAAAAAGAAGCATGCTTTTGATTAAATAAAACAGAGATTAAGCTCAACTGTGGCTTTGTTCATAGGTGAGCCAGTGTTCCCTGTTCCCTGTGTTCCAGGTATATTAATGAAAAAGCAGTTGATGGATAATATGTCTTACTTTAGGTCATTTGGACAAGAATTCGTCCGTTTTACTTATCGTATAAGCAAAATCGTCACAAAATCCTGCATTGCGATTTGCCAAAACGAGCTATGATAGAGAGACAGTCGTCAAAACACTCGTCTGATCACACAATGGCGTGTAATCAACGTCTCGAAGCCCCACTGCATTGATTTCAAATTTGTCCATCACAGCATGTGTTCATTTTACGACCCCGTGCCGATTCGCTTCGGCAAGCGTTTGATATCCTCCCTGGCGTTTGATGAAAGGCAGGCACAAAAACATATCGCCATCACAATCGTCTAGACTATAAATACATGCTTTATCTGTGTTGTAAGCCAAACAATTGGCATGCAATCATCAACGAACTTTTATGACGTCTAGCACTTGGCGGAGCAGCAACGGTTATTTTCTATTGCTGATATGAGCTGGTCATATCTCACGGTAAGTGGATCTTTTGCTATCGTATTAACCAAGGTGTTGCATAAATATTGCTCCAAAGTAAATAACTACGCTGGAAGATGCACGTAATGAGGATTGAGTGATTATGCTTGTGGCTTTCATTGCAAGCAACACCGCGTGGTAAGCCGATACCTTATTCAGTGTAACTGGGGACATAGGTATATTGAACACGAAAAAACTGAATTGTTTTCTGTCAAAAGGTTCAATGCTTTTACAGACATTAACAGAACAGTTTGAGCATGTAAACTTTTACCAGTGCTGTCAGAGTATAATTGAAAAGTACCTCTGTAGTTTTACAAAATTGTAGCCTACTATCAAACACTGATTTCCTGCATCCATTTTTGTTTAAATGAAGGAAACTGACATTTCACTGCCACCGTGACCAAATCGTCTGTTGTCACTTGTCACCTGTGACAGGCCGTTTGCTGTCATGGTGATAGTTCATCCGCTACCGCCGTCAAAGACCGCCCGTGACAGACAGACCGTCCTCCACCATAGCAAGCTGGCTTCTGTCATCGTGGCAGCCCGTCCTCCGTCTCCGTGAGTCAGTCAGATGCCCGTGACGGCGTGACAGTCTGTCCTCTGGCACCGTGACAGTCCGTCCGTTTCCACCTGGTCCGGCCCTCCTCAATTACCGGCCGGCCCACCCGGTGCAGATCACGGGGTCACGCACCGGAACATGACCTGTCACCGGCCGCGGGCCCAGCTTCCGCCCCCCTCCCCCGCCCACACCCCCTCTGAGCCGCCGCTTCCGGCCGCGTAGCACAGCGGCGCGGGTAGTGGGGAGGGGGAGGGGTCATTGTGCGTGGCGATTAGCGAAGGGTGGCAGAGTTGGTAAATGGTAGTGTTAACGATTTATTAACGATATACGAACAATAAATGACTGGAGCTATGCTGTTTCAGCTACGCTACTTTTTATATAAGGTGGAGATATTTAATCGCCATGTGTGTTTCACTCCGACATTTCTCTGTTCCCAGCCCTGCCCCAGTCGGCAAAACTCTGTCGTAAGCCGCCAGTTCTGCTACAGTTGGCGAGTCGTGACTCTGTTCGCGACTCGACTTCAAGGCGGAACAAACTTGGATCAATACTGACTGAACCGTATCTGCCTGACCGTGAGCACGTTCCAGGTGATTGGATGTGCCGCTTTTAAATGTTTCGTCACAGTGCACGTGCATTGCGCAAAGTCTTTTAGAAATACGTGGAAAGCATCGAAAAGGGAATAACAATCCAATGGGATGACAGATGAAACGTAGTTATAAACCTCAAATGAGATGGCTGATAGAAGGTCTCAGATGGCATTGCCAAACTTATGATTCTTATAAATATGCATAATACTAATTCTTTTAATGCATGATAAACGTGCTGGCTAAAGAAGATACGAGTTCCTGTTAGTGTGTGCATGTGTGTGTAGGTGTGTGTGTGTTTTTTTACTATGTACTAGCTAATCTGTTTGTAAACTGCAAGCATCTTTCGCCTACGTTGTTTCATACCGCTTCAGTCGTCACCCATCAGGAGAACGACATGCGTCTGATTCTCGACCTTATTTCACACGAGACACGGTACCGCTCTATCGTCCCAGCTCAGCACGACGTCTATTTCCTCTGCCGACAGTTCCAGCTGTCCCATCAGCCGGACAAAGTGCCCCGACTGTCATGACAGCTAACGACCGTCCACGGATGATGACGGCGATAACCGACCAGACAATGTCCTCAACTTCGGCCGCGTGCCGCGTCCACAAAACGCCGCCTTGTTCAGCAGGTTTTTATTCTTGAATGCGATTTGGTATAGATAAGATAATACGATCTCAGGACTCCTCACATATGTACACACACGCATACACACACGTACAGGCAGGTTACAACAATCAAGGATATCACAAACGCATGGAGACGGTCTCCTGAGTGCGAAATAGTTTGATATGCCAGTGGCGATGGGCGCCGACTGCCGGATAAAGCCGAGCGCGTCGGAGGGACGCCCTCTGGAATGGTCTGCGGCTGGGCGGAACGATGACCTCAAATGGAGCCAAGTGCCTTCGCTGATGCCACCTAAGAGCGGTCGGGGCTCTGCAACTGCAGCTCTCTGCCGTCCATCGGTGCGTTGGTCCGTTGGTGCGTCGGCAGCCGCCTGAACTTCGTCGATCCGTCGATTCGTCGGTCCGTCGGTCCGTCGATCCGTCGGTCGGTCGCTGCCGTCTGTGCCGCGGCCGCCCTGCGATGCCGGTTACCTGGAACAAACGGCCGCCGAGTTACCGCGCTGGCCGAGCAATGGGGCGTGTCGCCGGCCGGCCGCACCGTTCATCAGCCACTCCGGCGGCAGCGGCGCCGGGGAACGGATCGACCCGCTTTATGCCGGCCGTTTCGTTTCACCCCTCTCGAGCATCACCATCGGTGGGTTTATTACGAATTTCCTCACGAACACAATCGGGCCCCGGCGAATGAGGTGACCCCTATCCCCTGAGGGAGGGGGAACTGCAGAGGTCAGTGACCTTTGAAGTTGACTAAAGGTGCTGTCCTGCCTGCAACCGACCTAGAATCCCACTTTGCTGCACTCCTAAGGTTCCCACAGGGGACAGCCCAAGTGTCAGAGACGGCGGATAAGTAGCTGCTTAAGCGTCGCCCATTTGAATGAACCTATCAAATTGATGACGAGGCGATGGTGAAACGTACATACACGAACAAAAGCTCTTTCAGTCGGAGTCACCGCTTCTTTCCGGTGACTTCCCAGGCATAATAATTTGCATAAAACCTGTCCAAATTATCCGTTGCAAATAAACCTAATTCGGCTTTGACAAAGTGTCCATTCTGCATTTTTATAGACTGGTTGGGAGTAACACTGATGTACCCATTCTAGTGCTGTCAATTCAGCCCCTCAACAAAGCGCTATAGCGCTGACATGGTCGGCAAATCTACGACACATCACACCTTTTGGCGTTTCAAAAATACGCTCGGGATGTTTATCAATGAGGAAAAGGAAACTGTCCCATTGTTCGTTAAACAGATAAACACAATTTTCTGGCTGAATTGGCGTCGGAAATGAGCGGTCAGCCGGGAAAGTGGGCATTCTTTTCCCGGTCAGTGACGTGAATTCCCCTTAAATAGTCGGCCGGTGAGCGACTAATCGGGCTGCGCTCGGAACTGTCACGTCAGGGTGTCAGTTCGCGTGTGCCTGACGCGGTGACACAGACCAGCCAATCAGCGGCTGAAGACGCGGCACTCGTTTGAAGTTGCCGAAGAATCACAGTCACCAGGATGACAAACACCGTGAGAAAATAGAACTACATAGGCTCGCTATCCTACGGAGGCGCTCTTTACAATGGTTTAGGGTTTGGAGGCGGTCTTTCTGCCTACCTCATTACTTATTAAGCTCACGGAGATTTGGAATATGCTGCTTGAAATGCCGAAGCGTCACGACACAAAAACTGGTGATATTCTAATGTTATTCCAGTTTTTCCTCGGCCCGGGCGCGATTCTCTTTGTACCCGTTCGTCTGAGATTTTATCATTGAAAAATGCGTGAAAATCATCTCTCTTGACCTCACGATTATTCCAGTGCTTAGCCGGAGAAATGTGAACGTTTTTACCGTCCGAGTCGGTCTTTTTGTGGGATTCGACACAACGGCCATCGGCAGTAAAAACTGGCTACTCTGAGGGACAAAACTGGCCGCTGTGAGGGTCGGCCGAGAGGCGCCGGCCGCGGAAGCCGGCGGCCGTTCCGGGCCTGTGCAGACACATTGACGAGCGAGCCGCGTGCAGTCTCCACCCCAGCTGCGGCCGCCGGGCCCGCCGCCGGCACCCAGACGCCACAATGAACACACCATCGACCGCTAGCATGCCCCCAGCCCATTTATATCATGGCTAATGATATGCTAATTGGAAGCTGGGGAGCTCTGCATTGGACCCGAGTTACCTGACAAGTTTTCAAACAACTCCTAGCGCCAACCGATAACATCAACATTGAGACTGGCCAGAACTCGCGGCAAACACACAAAGACGGCATTGCAGATCGAGTTTGCACCGGGCCGGAGGGGAGAGCTGGTTGCCATGGTAACCCCATCTGGAACCGGCATCGGCGAGCGCCGACCCTACCAAAACTTCCTCCATAACACCCCGGGGTAAATGAAGCGCAGTCCCTCACGGTTATTGAAGCTGATCAATTTGCATACCGGAAAGGGTGGCGACGTTATATTTACCTTCAGCTGGGTTCCAGCGAGGCAGGATCTAGTCGGCTGGAGCTGATGACGATATTGGTGATGACGGCCCAAGCGATGACGATGCTGGTGATGACGATCCAGACGATGACGGCACTGATGACGGCTGGTCGGCGCCGGTTGAGTCGTCGGGGACCGAACGGAACGACAGCGCAGAGGGCGGGACAGCGCCGCTGCCTCCCCCGCCCTCGCGACCGGCAGACAGTTATGAAGAAATATCGAGCTTCGACTGCGGAGTAAACACTGAACCGAGCGCACCGGCCTCTGCTCGGCGCATCCCGAACGCGTTTTTCTGCTCTCGTTTTTGTCTCCGGGGATGAGAGAGCTCGTGACTAGATGATAACATCACAGCGCTTGCCGACCAAAAACAACGGTTTCCGCCGGTAAGCTCGCTAAGAGGCTTACACGCCACTGTTTTTTTTTTTGTGCGCGGTGACGAGTTTTTATCTCGCCGGAGCGCGCTAACGCTGATCGGAGTATCGACGGCGGACCGGGGACGGCGCACCCGACCGCCGACCGGCAGCTCTATTGCACAGTGAGGATGACACTGCCGCCGCTACACATACTCTGACGCGTGCGGCGGCGGCGGAGGCTCCTCGCACTGCTGTGTGAGTGTGTACACCCCGCGCTTCTGCGGCCCCTGCACGCGCCGGCTGGGCAGAAGCGGCAGCGGCCGCCGCTCCAGACTGCCCTGCTCGGAGCCGGAGCGGTTACCCGAGTCTCCGGAGCGCTGTCCAGAATCAGGGTCCGAGCGAAAGCTCATGTTGTGCGGCTGCCGAAGCGGATCGGTCGCCGAAGCGCCGGCCACCGGTACCCCGGGCGGTGTGGTCAGCCGGCCGGCGGCGGCCAGCGTCCGGCTGTCGAGCAGGCGGTACTGCGAGCCGCGCCGGGTCGCCGCGATCATGGTGCTCTCCGGCGGCGGGTTCTCCAGGTTGTCGGGCAGATCTGCCGCGTCTGGTAGTAGGTTGATGGGCACCGGTAGCCGGCGAGGGTATACGACTCTTGCTGACACACTGGCCAGCTCACGGCGTCGGCGCCGCTGACTACCACCGGCCGGCTCTCCAGCCGAAATGTCCGAGTAGTAAGCGCTGCTGTGGTTGGAACCAGAGCCGCCCGACTCTCCACCCCCGCCCCCGCCGCCAACGACACCGTGAAGCGCCGGCTCTAACACGTAGCCAGCGTTCTCATACGTCCCGTCGGGCAACAGGCGGCGCGGGTCGCGAATCTCACTATAAGTGTTCATCACATAAGCGCGGTAGGCGGGTACGCCCTGGGAGCCGGCCACGCTGTTCAGCTCGGCGTACACGGCGCTCTCCTGGTCAGGGAACGTGTAGGGCTGGTCGGCGTAGCTGGCTGCTGAACCCGTACCGCTGGGGGGCCGAGCCCACAGCCGTCCGGCCCAGGCGCGCTGGCGACCCGCGTCGCCGCCGTCGCCCCGGCCGGCCGGAGGTTTGGAGGACGGTAGAGGAGGAGCGTCCTCCTTCGGTCGGTCCAGTGACACCAGAGGACACAGACCTGAAACACAGAGAGGACCGCGTCAGAAAGATGAGCTGGAGACATGCAGTGGGGGAAGAACAAAGAAGAATGCACTAGCGATTTAGCAGAGGAGGGAATTTAAATGACACGTGTGAGGTGATTTTCAGTTGCCCCTAGATCCTAGTCACGTCGGAAGTCACGCCTTTTATAATACCTACGCGTTTCCAAGTACTTATGAGGTCACTAAGACGAGATACATCATCAAGCTGCCCAATTTCTCCTGGCTCTCCCTCAGACCATACAAGCCCCGATCCATCTGCGCACAGCTGGGCGTGGTTCTCGCCCCCGCCCGCCGCCCGACCCGTGACCGGCGCGGCGCAAGTCTGGCGCGCGTGCTGTGCCAATCCATCGCGGCGTCCTTATTCGGCGCGTGGCGGCCCGTGCCGGTTATGGACGACTCAATCTGTCGGTGGGGCTGGCTCGGTAATTGGCCCCGGACCGCGGAACGAACCAGGCGTCGGCGCCGCCTCGGCTCATCGGTCGAGAGTGCTTGGTCAAGACCATCTCGGTCCCGACTGGTCCGATACGACTCAGTGGTCCAAGCTGGTCCAGTCCAGACGAGGTATAGGCCTCTACCGCTCCCTCCCAAGGGATTGGTCGCGCGGTACTCAAACAAAACGGGAACATTGGTCCGGACTCCTGGATGGATGGGTCCATGGTGGAAGAGCTGTGATTGGATTGAAGTTCGAGGGTTCAATTTGGCAACGGAAAATTGAAGACCTAACTGTTTGGTGTTTCCTGCGGTTCAATGGAATGGTCTGAGTTCAATCCAATTTACTTAGTCCATCTTAGTCTAATGATTCGATGTCCAATGTCAGGACCAAAGTTCAATGAGTGGAGTCGATTCATCCACATTTTCATTCGCAGCTAGCTTCAATAGTTCTTGCGTTTAATTTCGTGCGCCTATGCTTCAATTCGCTACCATCACACTGAATACCCACTACACTAGTTTCGTAATGGGAAAGAGATACTGCAATTGCAAACCCGTTTTATTTCAATCACTCTAAAGCACGGCTCACTAAATACGACCCAATCATCGCAATCCATTCTCACGTCCCTCCTTTACTCGGCCCATCCCGTGACTCAGACGCCACTCAGACCATCCTGGGCACTCGCGAGTCAAACTGATACCTCGATGACGAGCGCCGAACAACGCCGCGGCAGGCGTGCGACGCTGCAAATTGCACGGGACACCCACCAGGGATTAGCATGAAAATAGTCAAATCAGCGCGCCGAGGGCGGAGCGGGCGGCGCAGTGCGGCTGGGTCAGGAATGAAGGCCAGGGTTGGGACTTGGGAGCGGCAGCACAGGGCGGCTAGGGGCGGCGAGGGGCGTCCTTCGGTGCCGGGTCGACTGTCCACCCCCCGGGAGAAGAGATGATGGCTTTATGTGTGAGAATGGTGCGGAGAGAAGGTCAAAGTTGCATAGTTCCTCAGGGCCCTGAGACATAGACGATTGAAACATCCGAGCGGATTGTTTACAAAATGATTTGCTGTCTTACTTCTTGGTAAACATCAAACTGCGACTTTGACGGTAAGCTTGCTAATTCAAATATGCTAAGACGATCATGTTAAGATCGCAGAGCGAGGATTATGCATTATCAACCAAGCATGCAAAGATCGTTTACGTAGTTAGTGGGGATAACAATACCAGTTGCACCTTGATGGAATGCAGCGCGGGTGGAGCAGAACTCTGGCCATCGGATCGTAGCGAGGGGCCACTTAATAACCCGCCAGCAAACAGCACTGAGCCGCATTACGAAATAAAAACGCCGCATTCTAACTTATCGGTCACTGTCGGCTTGCCGGCTTAGAAGTCTTAGTTTCAGCCAGCCGTAGCAGGAAACGAGGAAAATTTTCGCGCAGATTAGAGCCTCACTAATAAAAAACGTGATGGATGATTTCAACACTACGGTAGCTTGTGGTAGCTCGTTCCAGCGAAGAATTTACTCATCACATCAACCATGCACTAAGACACAGTAATACGACTACTGAGCCGGAAGTCTGAGCATGCATACCGCTCAGCACCTCGCGCACATTCTTTGTGCTGTTCTTCAGCGCATGCAACAGTACCACCCTGAGAGCAACAGCGGCTTCCCACAGTCGGGACAGATTGGCGCGCCACCGGAGCGCGCGCGGGTCGGGCGGGCCGCTCTGCTCGGCAGTATATCTGTGTGCGCGCCACCTCCGGTAGTGTCGCGATTTATGTGCCCAATTTGACGGCCCGGACCAGCATTCCACGTCCGACGTGCGTCGTAAACAACAAAGGATCACTCCAGGTAAACTGGAACAGCCGTAAATAAATCCGGCCGGCACCATCGAGCAAAAGACCCGGCCGCAGCAAATGAGGTCCCCGAAACGGGGCGACGGACGCGACAGACGATAGACGATAGCCTTCTTCCGGACATCGCTGGGAGCGGGCCGGGCCGCGGACAGTTTTATACCAGCGCTCCCAGCTCTCAGTCAAAGTCAAAAGTGGATTTTACTACAGCCTCTTTTGTGATGCAAATCCATCATAAATTCTTTCCTTTTCCCTTTCCTTTATGGCTCGGTTCTCGTTTTATGCCACCCATCCTTTTCATCTGTGGAGCGTGGAAGGGATGAGGGCATATTTTCGCCCACTGTCGAATAGTGGCCGGCGCCGGACTCAAATAGCCGGAAGGTCAAGGGCCTCTTCACTTCCAAGGCTGGGAATATTTCACTGAAAAGAATATTGACATCTCCTTCCTGGGGTGGCTTACTGCTCCAATACAGCACCTGCCCTGCCTCAGAGGCGGCCGGCGGAGACTGCCGCGGGCGCCGCTACACACGGCCGATATTGCGTGCGAAGAGTGACCATTAATAAAAATGACCAGGGTTACCCTTCAAAGCCGCCGCTATCAAACGGCCGGCTAAATTACCATGTCGTGGCTGGCGGGACCAGCGAGCGGCTCAATTACAGCAGGACCGGACGGCAGCCGCTTCTGATAGCTCGGCTGTGAGAGGGACCCGATCGGAAAACGGTAGCTAGGCTCTAACCCTGAACCATTACAGACGGGAAGCGGGCACGGTGGCGCAGAGGGGTGACGTGCTACATCCCGGAAATCCTGTTCTACCAATCTGCTGCGGCCCGATAGAAACTAGCCCGATAGAACATAGTGGTGCTATCACGAAAACAGAAACTGACATATGTTTTTCAGCTACGAGGCCTGCAAGGGGTATAAATGACACCAGCTGGACGTTTTTGATAACAGAACCGATGTGGCGTGCTTACCTTTTGATGGCAGAACCCGCAACCTGCAACAAAAACAGCTTGTTAGCAATGGCTACCGAGTAAAGGCACGAACATCACAGCAACAAACAATGAAAGCAACACAAACAGCAATAACAACAACAACACTGATAGGCAGCTTTAACCCTCGCCCGTAAACGGCGATCTGCCACCTTCGCCCATGCAGGGGGGGGGGGTTGGTGCGACCCCCCCCCCTTGGCGTTTGAAAACGGAGCGTCGTAGAGCTTAGCGGAAAAGACCAACGGATTGCTCTCGCCGAGATCTCGCGATTGGTGGTATATTTTTTGGTCCTAGGTCAACATTTGACCTACTTTTGACCGGTCAAAGGTCAAATTTTCGGAAAAATAGACTTTTTCAACTTTCCGCGGCGATTGCGGCAAAACGGTGGGAGATATCGACTTGAAACCTTCACTATCGTGTTCCTTGATCAATTCTCTATCGTTTGGTATGTATTTCGTTTCCCTAGCTCTAAAAATGGCGCGTTGGGAGCGCCGGAAGTCGGCAAGGTCACAGTCGGCGGCAGAAATTCGAAAAATCAAAATTTAAATTTTTGAAATCTGATTGTATTTTTGGATTTGGAAGGTCCATTTGCTCCCTATAGAAGCTAATATTGCTGCATATTCCCATTGAGGTGACAAGAATTAGCAAAATAGTGGTTCGGGCGCTTTTCAAAAATAGTACCGGACGCTGTTCCTCTTGTGACGTCATAGCTCCGTGACCTGACCTGACCCGGTCAAGTTTCTTATACCATATGATAGCCAATACTTGCCCCAACATGCATGGGACGTTTCATCACGATCCATCAACCGATGTCCGTACCACCGGCAGGAAACCTCGGGCGTTGGCACTCAGTTTGTGAAAATCCGGCTGGAGGCTGTTCCCTTTGTGACGTCATAACTCCGTGACCTGACATTACCCGGTCAAATTTTTTTTATCAAAAGATGCGCAAGGTTTGCCCCATAAGGTAGCCAAAATTTGGCGGCGCTGCGCGCCGCCGTTTTTGCACTATTTCCGAAAAACCTCAGGGGGGGGGGTTGCACCAACCCCCCCCCCCTACATGGGCGAGGGTTAAAATCCAATGGGGTTTCACCGTAAAATTGTACGTTTCAAATCACAGCCGACAGCCGTCATTCTTTCAAAGACATTGCAGTAAATAAGGACGCGTGACACAACATCTCAGTGCTAAGTCCGGCATCATATTACAAGAGGTCCTCGTCTGGCATCCCGATGTCACGGCTGCTCAAACTAACCACTCATAACGACCATCCGCCTTTCAAATAGTGTCATCACCTGTCCCTGTACCCCCTGGTCCCCCCCTAGACGCCGCCTCACGTAATTGATCTGTTTCCGAGGGACGGGCGCGGGCGCCGGCGGTTGGTCAGACTCCACAAATTGCCGGGTACGGGTCGCACCTCTAAAAACAGGCCGCCAAATGGCCCCCGTTTGCCGACACCAGGGCCGGCCAAATTGCCGACCCGGGTTGCCGGCCGCGCGGGTAATGGCTGAGGCCGGCGCCGGGCGCAGCCACCCCGGGCCCGTCTAACCAGGGAGAGTGATACAGCCAGTGACCCCGGGACAGGGCAGCCAGCAATTCACAGACGGCCTGCGGGTAGGCTGAGTAGAACGAGTGATGCCCAGGAGCTCATACGTCAGCCGAAACATTGGCGAAACTTCCACCATCGGGGTGTTTTAGAATTTCGTTCACAGTGCCGGGAGTCATGTTGCCACACCCTATAGTTATTCAGTGACCACGCCAGGTGCCAACCGGGCTCGACCCAGCCCACTCCAGGGCACTATCTTGGAATCAGTTTACTGCCATGATCCCCGGTCAGCTAGCGTGCCGACGCCGAGGCACAGTGGCCCGCATGCACATTGCACGCTACAGCGCCGGGCCCAAGTAAGGAGTATCTGACGCCCCGGGTGAAGCTAAGGAGTTCAGCACGCTGACCCACCTGCGGCAGCGGATGACGGCCACCATGCCGATGGCGCCCAGCAGGGCGGACAGCAGAGCCACCACCACCAGGATCGGGATCCATGACGATGACGTCACCTCTGTCAACAGAAAACGGGAACGAGAGTTAGAAACTTGGCATTGCAGTGTCAGTGGAGAGGGGGTAGCATTTGATACCTATAGTTCTTCATAACGTAAAAGACATTCATGAAAGGACACATCACACATTCATCAATGCAAAAGCGTTGTCATTGATCATGCAATTGCATATATCAAGTGGACCGTTAACTTACACCATATTGCGTTTCAACCTGCCTCATGTTTATTCCCACGCCAAATTTCAAGAACCAAACTCCAGCTATAGCCACAACTTCGTCCATCTCAAACTCCCAACCCAGCCTGGCCAGTTTCGGCACTCGGCTGCGGTCAGTTTCCTCCCATCCCCTTCCCCAGCACCGCCGCTCCGTGGCAGCTGGACAAATGACTCCGATCGGCGGTAGAGGCCTCTCGCTCGCTGTAAGCGCCGTGGGCTCGCTGTGAGAGGCTGTGAGCTCGCTGTGAGAGACTCGCAGAGCCGGCTGTAAGGCGGCGCGGATCCGCCGGCCGCCGCGCCGAGCTCGCATTGTTCTGTCTCCGCTGTCGATAGCGAGTGCCGCGAGCCGACCACTGATGAATGGCCGCCTGGTTAGCGCCATTTGCCGACATCGACAGCCAATGACGTCATTGGCGTCAGTGTGCAGCACGAGCGTGACGTCACTGGTGGAGTAAGTGTGTGAGTGACGCCCGTCGCGAGGGGATAATCGCCTCTGAGAAGCACAGAGGTTTCCTGGCCTGTCGTGTGGTGCACGGGAGTGTGAAACTGGTGGTTATGGTGAGTGTGATTGTCACCTCTGGTGAGCTAGTGACTCAGTGGAGTCAGCGTCACCAGCTGCTGAGTCATATAGCAGAACCGGACAATGAAAAGGCACAGATGAGTGAGACAGCCATGGTTAGACTAAGCCTATGACCGGGCTATGACAAATCATATATTACGATTACTGACTGGGTTCAAAGGGAGCTTCAAAAAAGTCCTAGTGTCGGATGACCAGCACAATTCATATGAGTCAGAATCCATTCGTGGCAAAGCAGTCTCCCATCATTCTCTTTCCAGCCACGACCTTTGACCTTCCTTCGTCCCACTTCCCGTGTGTATATCACGATCACTTCATAACCAGTCTGTCTGTGCCCTACCTGCCGCCATCAGCACTGGGTCACCGACTCAGAGGTCGTAATTAGCCCTGTCATTGCGTCACGGTGATTGTCGGCAGGTCGGGGCGCACTTCACGCCTATTCCACCGGGGCCCGACAGATGCCACTTGCACAATGAGCTGTCCAGGGCACACAGTCGGCTTCGATGGGCCTTTGTCCCCGGGCGCAAGCAAATTGAAACCTCATTGTGGCGCATCTGTATGCGCACTCGGCAAAAGTGAAAGGCTGGAGATGAAAAACACTCGGCTATTGTAGCGCCGCTCGGTGTTGGTCGGTCTCCTCGGGACGACTTCATTAAGGCTGGCCCGCGGGCGGTTGTGTCGAGCCCCCGTCCGTGCCTTGCCTCGGGGCACAGCCCAATCAGTCGCTCAGCGGCCAGCCTTGACAGATATTGTTCTCCGCTGCCGCCAGAAGCTCCGCGTCACTGACATTAAACGACGCTACACCAAGGCCGGTTACACGCCACAGTGAGGTCTCTTTCATCGTCCAGCAATACCGGCCGTCCAGTCGCCAGGTAATAAAGCTTTTCGGCTCTAAATATGACAAATAGTGCGCGTGGGGGACCGGCGGCGAGGCCGTTGTCGACCCAGACGTGCTGCCGACGGCTGGGCTGTACCCGACGCCCATTACACGCAGTACCTGTGTAATTAATCTCTCGCCAGCCGCAGCTGCACCAGGGGAGAGGAACCGCGGGCGCCGAGAGATTGGGAGAGGCACAGGGCAGCGCGAGAGGCACAGAAGCCAGACAGGAGCGAGCCGCAATCGGCCGCTGAACACACCGCCACCGCCGCCGGCGCCCGCGGAAAACTCAGAGAGAGCGTCCCATTCGTCCAGAGTAGCGGCACTGGCCAGGGCCACATCGATTTTTCAATCTGGTCCGATCGGACTTATGGATATGAAGCGGCCTCTGCTCCAATGGAGCTATGAATCGTCCGCCGGGCGAGCGGTCGTACCGACGATGAAAGGCGGCCTGTGGTGGCGACATCGGTTGAGGGAGGCCCGCTATCCCCGGGTCCATCTGAGCTCTGTGACCGGCTCTACCTCAGCTCCGTCTCGGGCTCTATCTCAGCTCTGTCCCCGGGTCCATATGAGCTCTCTTCCTCTCTCCTCCTCTGTCCCTCTCCCGGCTCTGTGTTTCTGTCTGCGTCTCGGTCATTGTCCCTGGCTAAGTCCCCAGACTGTCCACGCATCGGATTTTAGCCCGCATCTGTCTCTATTTGCTCCCTCCGTTTGTCTCTAAGTCGGGTCCCGTCTTCGTTAATTCCTCTGTCTCTCGGACCCCGATTCCATCTGTCTCCCCTCGATCGCGTTTGTCCCCGTTAAGCTCCGGAGACGGCGGGCCCTGCGTCTGGTCCGACGGAGCGACAGAAGCGTCTCCCCCCCGTCCGGCGCGACGGACCTCGAGGGCTGGCCGGCGACGCCCAAGGCCTTTTTACAGCCATCGGCCTGGGACAATGCCGTGCTCACCGCGGCGTAGCGGTGGTGCTTCCTGCGCCAGTTGTGACGCAGACGCGCGCCGCATACGTCACAATCAGCGCGGCCGGCCGTGCGACAGCTCCGGGCGCCGCTAATCGTCACCAGTGCGGCGGATTGT
Source organism: Amphibalanus amphitrite (assembly GCF_019059575.1). Classification (NCBI taxonomy): domain Eukaryota; kingdom Metazoa; phylum Arthropoda; class Thecostraca; order Balanomorpha; family Balanidae; genus Amphibalanus; species Amphibalanus amphitrite. The sequence continues at coordinate 20,915 of NW_024881633.1, forward strand.
GCGCTGCCGCCGCACACAGGACGCACGGCCGGCGCGCGCGCGTCCAGCGAACCTAATGACAGCATAAGCGCGCACATAATGACGCATTGTCCGCCCGGGTGTTTAGCATGAATTGGCTGAAAATGACGTTCGGAAGTCGACTGGGCGGGGTGCTGCGGCCATTCCGGACAGAGCAGCACACGTTGGCTCGTTAAACAGACCACGTGATGAATTGGCTTTGCGAAACCTCGCACGATAGTATCTTCCCATACAGTGCTTAATTGGACTCGTCTTGGTTGTTCGCATACTTGCACCACCATTAGTGGGTCTAAGCGAGGTAATTTGGCATGTCCGCCATTTAAAAAGAGGCTGTTTATGCCGCTGAGGTCATTCGTCATCGCTCACGCCTTGCCAACAAGCTTTTGTCGGCCGCGTTAGAACGTTGTCTCATCAGGGGAGATAGAACTACTTCGACAAGTACATCGTGGGCCGTACCACCCGCATATTGTCGCAATAATGACGGGAAGGCTTTCAAACCAAACAGCCTGTGCTCGCAATTTGCTGCGGATCCAGATCGACGGACGAGTATGTTCATGCAGTTTCGCTGCGTGCAATTACCGACTAATTTCCGCTGTGGTCGACTGATTACAGTTCTGTCTGGAGCGATAATTAAAACAAAGACGGCGGCTGTGGGCAGGGTGGGGCGCGCCGAATGATTCAGTAGTCATTTGCAGCTTTGCCGACGTCAAATTAGGGACTGTGCCGCCAGCGGGACGGCCTTATAACCGCGGTCAAACCGAAACAGCCCCGTGCTACGGGCGGTCACCTGGACATAACGCAGACGCCACTGCCAGGTAAACGGTGGGTTTGACTTTAATTGGCAGGCCTGAACCTATTGGTATATATTTGAAAGTTGTCATCGTTAAAAACGGAATACCTACGGCTTATCAATACAAGGATACGTCGAAATAATAGCAACACTGAAAACAAATCTACTCATGAGGGGAGAGTAATTCATATTTGACTCGCCATTCATGAGTATATTTGGATGAGTAACTCATGCATGGAGCGTTAACACTCAAGAGTAAAAGTTTACTCGTTTTGAAAACTCAATTGCCCAAATGCATGACCTTCTCCCTATGAGTTGCCCGACTCATGACGCACAAAACATTGGTATCAAAACTCCCTGTTGAGTCTCGCAAACTCATGTAAGGCGAGTAAGGAATGTACTCACGACCCGTGAGTTAGTGAAACTGAAGGTTTGGGTTTAAGAACTCATGAAAAAGAGGACAGGGATTCTTGCTAACTCATTGTTCGTGAGTAATGAGTTCAAAAACCAGTTTGAAATCATTAACTCTTCAAACGCAGCTTAAGGAAACCAATGATGCGCCGGTAAATATGATCAACCGTGAATTATCCATGAGCTGCTTTACACAAGCCTTACGCGTTAATATTACCGCCATGACGCCATCTTGCATGTTTGTGCCGGAAGTGCAGCACGGGACGCGGCGGACGCAGTGAATTGGAGGCTGGAGCGACTGGTGAGTGTTAAATGTTACGTATTTTATTGCCTGTAGGTATGTTTAAGTGCAAAATGCATATTTTCATTGAAAATGTACCTACATGTGCACTCACACAACACTACTGATACCTTGGGTTGTCCTGTGGGTTGATTCTTCAATCAATCAACTTCAATCAATTCCCTACAGGTACCCAGAATTTGGCGCGCCTGCGGCGCGCCGTTTTTATGCTATGGCCCGGCGAAAAAAGTGGGGGCGTTTAACGCCCCCCCCCCCCCAGCAACTCGCGGGTTAACTGAGAGGTCGCAAAATTCACCTGACCTTAGGCCATCGACATCAAAATGCTAAGGTATACATTTTGTACAAACTGTTGCTCTTATCAATCGCTGCAAGTTTCAAAGCAATCGGTCACTAGGGTGTAGCTATGGTAGGCTTTATAACTTTTTAAGTAGTGAGGTCACTTGGCTTGACCTGGCGACCTGACTTTAGGTGATCCGGAGCGCCGCCGTTTTTTTGAGATATTTGCGAAAATCCACAGAAGAGGTGTTCAAACACCCTCCCCCTCCCCCAGCAAGACGTGGGTTAAAATTGCGAGAGGCATGCTGTACCAAATTAAAGTTTGCAGTTCGTGGCCTTGATTTCTGAAGGTAAATTTTTCCGTCGCAGACGATGCGATCGACCATCTCCTCTGCACCGTGCTAAAGAGCACCAAGTTGTGCATTCACATCGGCGCCGCAGCCACGTCCTCATGTGGCGGACGACTTCCACGCCATAGAGGGCGTGCCAGCAGTGCAGTTTAAGGAGCTAACGGCAAAGGTGAACAAGCTGCTGACGTGCAGGGGGCCGCGTTCACAGTGTTTGCGCAGTCGTTCAACCGCCCAGCCATCCGTCTGGCCGGCTACCTGATGTGTGCCGTGATCCTGAAGACCGATGTGTCGCCGCCCCCAAAGCAGTGGGCGGCGATGACCGGCTGCGTTTAGGAGTGCACGGGGAGGGACATGAGGCAGCACTTTAGGGACTTTCTGTCTCTTTTTGTGTTTGTGTTTCTGCCGGGTAGTTTTGCAAAGAAATGGCGTTAACGCTTTTTCATGCGTGTAGGCCAAGTTCATGTCTGGAAGGGCATGAGCGTCGTGCTGTGTTCATCACCCTTGTTCATATGATCAATGATGTAATAGTCGTGGTTTATCTGCATGCTATGCATTGTTTTAATAAACCTTATGTTTTAATGTTATGACTCTCATCTCATGGGTGAGGCTGACCGCCAGGGGATGAGTCGACAGAGTGGAAAAACCGGCGGCAGAGCGATCTAATAGGTGTGTTCACTTGACCATCATGTCATGAGTTACATTTAACTCGCGTATCAATCGTTGCATGGCATGAGTTACTAGCAATGCTTGAATTCGTCACAAACGGTAAACTCATGTGGTATGAGTGAGGGAACGAGAGTTAACCCGCAACTCATTGGTGATGTGACCGCTACAGGGTTAGTAACATTTACTAGCGCCTCATGTAGTCAAACGTGTGGTGTCTTCATTAACGGTGTAATATGAGTAAGCCTATACTCGCATATCATGAGTAATCAAAATGAGTTACCAAGAGTACATGAGTTTTTCACAATCGGTTAACTCATAATACACGAGTGAAGAGACATGAGTTAACGCACAATTGAGAGGTGGAATGACCGGTGCAGGCCTAGTTACATTACCGGCGCCTCGAGCAGTCAAATAGGTTGTTTAAAATTACCGCCGGTTCATGAGTTTACTCATCACCCATGGGTAATTTTGTTTTCAGTGAAGCTTTGAACTGGCTTCATATTTTCCAGTTACCAGCAGGTTCCTTTCCTGGGCCTTACAAAAATATCCCCTAGAATTTCCTACATCAACGTCGCCCTAGCTAGCGCATTCTCTGGCCCACTTTGTCTGATCCCTCGCAGACCAGAGAATGTAACCATCCCTGCCGATACTCCGGCCCGAATTACGCAGAGTAACGCACTCGCGTCTACCAAATGTGACCTCCGGGACCTATTCTCAGGCGGTGGCAGACTGCGCCGCGCCGGCCGGGTCTCAGGTGGTACCCGGCTCTGCTGACGAGCAACGAGATAACGCCGCCTTCACCGGAGGGATATGGCAGCAATTATCCTCTGCCATCCGTCAGCGGTTCGCCGGTTAGCAGCGCTGCGTCTCGGCTCATTTCACGCGCCACAATGGTCTCAACGAGCGCCGGTAATCGTCGGAGAAGCGGCGCGGCGGCGGCGGGATAGCGCGGAAGACAGCCCGCTAGGCAAAGACTGCTGGTGGAATGCAAATGGTAGCCCGAGTTCCGTCGAGCGAGACGAGGATTCGGCGCTCCGAGAGCAGCAACTGGTGGACGGGTGCAAGCTATTTATTTTGACTGACTGACGGCTTGTAACTGTGCATAACTACACTGCGGTAAACGCAGTCCATCTGTTTGGCTTAGATCGGCAGCTGCAGCCGATCTGGGGCATTGATTAGGTATACGGTAGATTGAGCGCAGCGATAGCGGCAGATTTAGCGCAGCGGCTGCGGCAATTCTGGCGCAGCGGTGGCGATGCGGCGCGGCTGCCGGAGCAGGCCGGTGCAGGGCCGTGTACCACACCGGCGTGAGGCTGCCTCTGGCGCTCAGGGAGTGGCCGGCCATCCCACCCGACGGCTCGGCCGCCGCCGGCGCCGCTCTCCGCTCGATGGTCCGCTCTCATGCACGCCAATCAATATAATTAGCAGTCCATCGGCGGTTGACCCCAGCGGCGGGGCGGGGGCGGGGCGGGGGTGGGGGTGGGCCGGTACCGACAGGTCGTCTCCATGGGGAGGTCGCGGCGCATCCAGCGGTGGCGACGCGTCGGTCACGCGGGTGCCAGCGTCACACGCACACTGCGGCACGTAACGCACCGTCACGCCCAGTCACGCAGAGTCACGCGGTGGCACGCAATGAGTAACGCACGGCGTCACGGAGAGATCCCGTCTGTGACCGGCTGCGGCACGTGATGAACGGTCCTGCAGGGACCGGCTCAGAGTCTGTCACTGACACTGACCGGTCGTGTGGGCTGCCGCGGCAGTGCTGGCGCAGCCGCGGCAGTACCGGCGCGGCGGCGGCGAGCGCCACAAAGGCCGTCCGTCCCGGACATGTGTCCGCTCACGCCGCGCCGCCGCCCGCGCTCACTGATTAATCGTCCGAAAATGAGCCGAGAAAAGCTTATCGGCCAATCAGGGGCGGGGCCGAGCGACCGGCCGGCCGGCCGGCCGACCGGCTGCACCAGGCCGGCGTCCGTGCACTGTGTCGTGCACTGAGTGGTGCACTGAGTGGTGCACGGCCGGCCGATGGGCATCCTGCACGTATGGAGGGCAGCCGCTGCCGCCCCAGGTCGGTTCCTGGAGCCGGATACGGCCGCAGCGGACGGGAGAAGACGAGGAGAAGGCAATAGAGAGAGGATGAAGAACGGTCGGAGGTTATTGGGGACGAGAGTGAAATTTACAGAGAGATGGTTGGTGTATATTTTGTGACAGGAGGGAATTCACTGAGGACAGACTGCAAGGTGTTTGTGGCATTTTGTTGATATAGCATGTGATGTGATGCATGTAGGTGCTAAGTTTGGCATTCATCTTTTTTTCTAGCGATTGGAGGCGGCTCATATCTGTCAGCAAGCGAATGCTGGCTTTGATTGTATCTTTGGAAGCGTTCGTGGAATGCGTTTGTCGTGAGAGATGTTCGAAAAAATGAAAAAATCGAGGTGACAAACTTGAATTCATGATTAATTCAGTTAAACGAACAACAATAGCATGCAACTCAAAATTTGGCATACAATTTTTGCAGTGAAACAGCGAAATGTACTTTCATCGTCATGTAACAAAGAGGGGAACAGCATGCATTCTGGTTCCCGTCGAGGAAAAACACTTAGCGTAGGTTACGAGTTTCCTTGTAAAACTGACCTACTGAATTTGTTCACAAGCAATGAACAGCCAACGGCATAGCATGACATCACTGCCTGAAACAGTCACTCTACGCATTAGCATATTAAGCGGCCAATTTTCGTTCGCTGCTCATTGGCATGCCCCCTCGTCGTTTGCTACCCTGCGTGACGAGTCAAAACGCGCCCCGATCACAGCATAAATGGAATCCGCACCCGCCCCAGCCGCGGACAGTCACCGAGCCTGTTTATTTATTTTTCGCTGTATCATGGCTGGGCGCCGCTCTGGCCCTTTGTCCTGCCGATCCACCCCGCTAATATTTACGGCCGGTATCGGTCTGTACACGGTGAGCGATGGCCTCAGAATGGCTGTTTGTCACACCCCCGGGCCGCGCGCGGACAGACACGCGCGCTTGGCTCGTCAAAGGCCTCTGGACGCCGGCGGCCGGCCCGCCCGGTCGGTGTCACCATATGGGGTATTGTTGGGCGGACCACCGTCCTTCCTCCTTGTTACACACGACATTCAGCGTCGGGCCGGGTCGCGGTGGGCAGAAAAACGTCCCACTCATGGCCGGGAGACGACCGAGGAGCGACCACCACAGCCGCTTCTGTCCCTCCCGCCGCCACCCACCAGTCCAGACCTCCGGCTGGTGCTAGCGCCCATGTTTTCGTCGCAGTCACCCTGGTGTTCCGCTGGCACCGCGCGTCGCAGTCCCCGAAATGAATTGAACGGAAGTCCGTGCGTGTTATTAACGGTCCGGCTGACAGCGGACGCTGTTCCAATATTTGCCGGGTATTTTAGCTGATTGCAGGTGGACATCAGGTGACAGGCTGGGGACGCAGGGGGGTGGGGGGGGGGGTGCAGAGTGTCGGCGGTGTCATTGACAGAGCTGACTAACCGCGACGGGGAGCGGCGGCGACCGGCCCAGCGTCCGCCCCGAGGACTGCATATTTCATGAGATGAGTCGCCAACACTGCATTCAGCGTGTGTATGTGTGCTCTGTGAATACAATAACGAGCGCATAACGTCCAATGACGGTTGCGTCCGCCCGCGAAGGCCACTTTCGCCGGCGTGTCGCTGTCCTCCCTCTGTCCTCGCCTGGGGAAATCGGGAGGACAAGCGGAGAGGACGGGGAGCGCAGGGATACCGGACGGGCGTGACCAAAGGTTAGTGGTAGGAGGCGAATATCAGGCAGGCCCAGCAGTCACAGAGAAGTCACAAAATCAGCTTGGGGGACCAAAATATATTTATACGACGAAAAACTAAGGCTTGAATAAAAAAACGTCATCGAAAGAAACACAACCTGGCACCACTACGCATTACCAGGCAACTTCATAATGCAGCAGCTCTTTTTTTAATCTTCTTTTACATTATCTATACTACACAATGCATGCCTATATGTTTTCGCCAGTGGCCATAAGCCACAGGGCCAGTGTAATATCGTTATCTGGATCACGTTGCCACCACCGTCGCCTCGGCGTACTATTACTGGCGTCGGAGCCGCAGCCACCAGATGGTTTCATTATTAATTCGCTCGGCCAGAGAGCGGCTCCATCACTGTGGTCTGGATATCTGACCAGTGCGGACCGTGTGGCACTCGCGCGGTCAACGGGAGCAGGTCACTGGCCCCAGACGGACCAAATGACCGAGGATGGGAGAGCCTGTAGTGCAGAGGACAAAGTACTACGCGATACTTGTATAGAAACAGGCAGCAGTCACTGGTTTAGATAATTAACATAATAAGGAATAAAAATACTAGAATATCGTCATGTCACTAATAAGTTGTCTCAGAGGGGTGTTGATGAATGACCTGCGAGTGGAGAAGTAAAATACCTGTTACAATGTTTGCTAAGAAGTTCTAACAACCAATGGTTTTACGTTAAAGTTAATTAAAGCATGACGCATCAATCGTGCAAAGGTCAAACAAAGCATCATTTATGAAGGTTAGAAACACAGAGGTGAAATAATGCAATTCTCTCCAACACCTTTCTGACCTTGACTCAAATTGAGCCGCAGTCAAAACCTACATTAATAAGAACTTAGGGCACCTGAGCACGAGTTGTACGCGGCAATTTACTCTCGCTCCAGCCATCACACACGCCGATGCCTGCTGAATGACCGCACATCCTGATGAGTTGATATTCGCTCGGACATTCAGCGTGCATTACTGCCGGGGCCGGCCTGGATAACAGAGGCCGAGAAGTGGGATAGGGCGTGCCCCTACATCTGGCTCAATAATAAGCCGCCCAAAGGTGGCCGATACCGTACTTGCCCGTCAAATACATCACAATTACGCAACGGTGCAGCTCTCTGGCCTTGTGAAGGCTAATCAAAATGCAATCAGGTTCTATAGATCAATGCTGTTATGATAATAATTTGCCTACGAGAGTCTCGGGTGAAAAATCGGTCTCATTTCTGTTGCACGAAGTTTCTCATAATCGACGGTTACTATTGATTGGTGTCCGAGTCTCACGCAGCCAATGCATCAGCGGCCCTCGCAGCAGCGGAGAACAAACGAGCTGGCGTGGCCGGCGGTTAGAACACATCCTCCGCCGCGCAGACAACCATTACAGAGGCGTGGCCACCTCCGTTCAGATTGAGTCATTTGCCTCAGCGACGCCAGCAATAAACATCCTAGACGGCCAAACGACCGGCTCAGGAACGCATTGATCACGCGGAAATTTGTTGTCGTTTGCCCGACACTGCCCGTGGCGAGTGCCAACGTCCATCTTAGTTCCACCTTACAACCGAACTCCCATTACGAAGATCGGGAAATAATCGCCGCCAATCACCTGTTCGACGCGCAGGTCACAGAGGTCAGGTGTGCGGCGACAGCGGTCACGTGACAAAAGACAGCCTGACAGCCGCAGGACACGTGACAACGGCGCCAGCACTGCCGGTGAGCACGCGACTCTGCTCCTGGGCAGGAAGACCGGCTACCCCGGCTGAGTGAAGGTAATGAGAAGAGGCAGGGACTGCCGCCCGTCGACGCCGCCGGCGGTGCCGAGACGCGTCCAGGGAGAGGAATAGGGAGAGGAATAGGGAGAGGGAGAGGGAGAGGGAGAGGGAGAGGGAGAGGGAGAGAGAGAGAGAGAGAGAGAGAGAGAGAGAGAGAGAGAGAGAGAGAGAGAGAGAGAGAGAGAGAGAGAGAGAGAGAGAGAGAGAGAGAGAGAGAGAGAGAGAGAGGAATGAACAACTCAGCCATACCTCTCCATTTTGGGAGAGGTATGGCTCGTAAGCCACCGCCTTCGGAGGCACACCCATCCTCTCTCCAGAACTCCCCCACTGCTCTGCTTTGAGCACCATCCAGCGGAGTTCTAAGATCTACCAAAAGCTACCGAGTTCCACCGATACCCGCAGCGGCTCATCGAGCTACCGGAGACACGAGAGCTGAGCGATCACATAATGGGAATCGTAGGAGACTGGAACTACTTTTCCGCTCTCTCGCCGCAACAGGAACAGAAGAAATGGAGAAACCGCGCCACATGATACAATCCAGGAAGAACGATAATGCTATTCAGAAGCATAACGAAATAGCCTTCGTTAGTGATTTCAGACGAGGCCGCAAAGTAGCTACTCAGTCACCCTGAATAAGATACCAAAATGAGCCATGTTTTATCGCATGGACAGCTGGATGAATGCCATGGAAGCGAGCCCGCGGAGCTCCCAACACGTGTTTGTCAGGTCACTGACTTGGCATCAGCGAGACAAATGGTGTATGACGGCTGACCCGTGGCAGCTGATAGATAGCGGTCCACGGTTGACGGCTGGTTCCTGGTGTCTGACGGAAGACGGATGACGGATGACGGCTGGGAGATGACGGCTGACGACCAATGTCTCAGATTGGACTAGCCTTCGATGGTTGACTCCTAACTGATAACAGTCTCCAACCGGGCTAAGCTTCTGACCACTCAGCGACGAGTAGGAACAAACACTATACATAGTCTCATTCACCCACCTCATGAGTCCTGACCACTCTTGCCTCCTACCACCGTCTATCCAGCAGCCCGGCCGGCCGGCCGGCCTGCTACCAGCGGCCCGGGGCGGCGCTGGCGGCGATTCGGCCGGGTCCGCCTCCTCACCCGCCAGCAGGGGGCGGTCTCACCCCGCGATGCCTTCATCGTGCGCCGTTCGACGGCTGGGCATGTCGCGGCTCTGATTTGCGATCTAACGGGGCTCCCATAAACCAGCGGCGGCCGGCGGCGGCACGCGGCGCGGCGGCCGGTACTGCGCCGCGCCTCACCGCGCCGCGCCGCAACACGCCGCATGCTAAACAGCCCCGCCGGCCGGCCCGTGGGCTGAGGGCTGCGGTCGGTCAGCCCTCCAATACCGGAGGTGGGTGACAACGGTCCGTCTCCAGCCGGGAGATATACAATACATGGCCCGTAAACCGACGTCCGGCAGACCCGCGGCGCAGCGGCCGCTTACGACCCACCCGACACTGAAGGCGTCACTTTACTGACCGTGGGGTGCACACGGTGGGGTGCACCAGCGCCGGGCGAGGAGGGGCGGGGACAAATTACCCCCTGCACGCGTAGTCGGGCCACTCCAATCCCCGCAGCCGGCGCCCGGCCGCCCGCCGGCGAACCCTCGCCCCATGCCGCCAATGTCATTACGGGGCCGACCCACATTGGAATTACGGCTTCCTCCCTCCTCTGCCTAGTTATCGCCCTCGTCCCAGCTCCTCACGCCTGCTTCTCTCCCCCTCCTTTGTTCGACTCAAATCTATTTTCCTTTTATCTTTCCCTTATCTCTTTTTTCTCTCCAGCTGGCTCCCTCCTTTGCTCTTTTCTTTCACCATTACTTCATCTCTCTACCTCCCTCTCCCCCCCCCCCTCTCTCTCTCTCTCTCTCTCTCTCTCTCGATCCATCCTTCTTGCTGTAGTTACATTCCCTCTATTCTCATTCCGGCTCTCTTTCCCACAGCACTGTCTTTCTCGTGAGACAAACGATTCTACCTGATGAAATATGTAGGGCCCATCGTGGATGCGCGGCGGTCGTGAAGCCGCGGTCGCAGTAGCCTGGCTCTCACTGTTGACAGGCCACCGTTACTCCTGCTCCTCGCCTCTCTCCTCTCTCTCTCTCTCTCTCTCTCTCTCTCTCTCTCTCTCTCTCTCTCTCTCTCTCTCTCTCTCTCGGATCTACTCCTCTCACCAGGTTCACCGATACTGAGCCGAATTGGCGGCAGCTCCGCCCCAGCGGCCGCCCGGCCTGCCCACTTACTTAGCCGTGTAATTCGAGGGAAATTAACCCTCTCCGCGCGCGAACTCCAGAAACAACGCCACCTGGCCGCGTAATTGAGACAAAATCGTTAAAAATAGCACGACAAGTCCCTGAGGTGATGTAATGATAGTGGGCACCAGAGAGGGACTCGACAAAATGAGGCTGTTTTTTAGTCGAAGATCAATTACTCTCCACACGTTTGTGGCCTACCAAACACTTTCAAATTGAGCAATTAAGTAAATGGCGAAGTTCGAACAAAAAAGACCACAGCTGTTTGAAACAGTTGAACACAACTCTAGAAACAAGGTCATTATCGTTATGCAACCGATCAAAGGCGTGTTAAGCGGCTACCGTCATTAACACAGCCGATAAACAAAACGTTTAGAGTCCGATTGCGGCCGACTGCGGCCACACGTTGACCGCACAGTCCCCGAGGTAGCCGGCGTGGTGAGAAAACACCGCCATGTTTTCACTAATTAACGCTCGACAGCCGTTCTTTGAATTGAGATGTCAGAGTCGGAAGACAAACGAGCGTCTGCTTCCGCCATTGAACGGCGACACAAAAAGCGGTGTTACTCGAGACACTGCGCCCCGGGCGGTCAGAGTGGTGTGGCGGCGCGTCCTCGGAGAGTGCTGGGCCCACTCGGAGTCCGCTGGCACTGACGGGATGCCGACTGCCCCGGCGGACACCCTCTCAGCCTGTCAGCTACACCGCATCCGGCCCACCAGCTCGTGTCGCTCCCAGTCCGAACCAGAGGCCTTCCACTCTCCGAGTCAACACACTGAGAGGTTCCTTTGACGCTAAACCACCAGGAATTCAACATCTCACCGTGTTATCGCGCTACAATGCCACGTTTTCCACAGGGCGGGGAGTTTTCATCTCCAGTCCAGCCGCCGGCGGGCAGCTCGTATATACAGTATTCATCCTCTCAGCAGCACTGCGTAACAACTCCGCCTTTTAGCGATCCGGTACCTGGCAACTCGGCACAGTCGACTTCATCCCTAAAAGCTTCCAGGCATTTAGGCCGCACTGTTCGTGCACTGCTGTGCTGCATGTTTTAAACAGAAACATAATTAGGTAATTACCTTGACTCTAATTAGCGTCGAATAAAGGTGTGCCAACATGCAGTGGCGGTGGGCAAACCCAGCCCAGGGTCCAACCAAGACAAAAATACCGGCGTACCTAACGGAATAGTGGTGAACAAAAGGCTTCAATAGAACCAGCAAATTATGTTCTTTTGCTTCTGAACAGACATGGCATTCACTTAAACGGTAAACATTACGTGCTATGCACCTAAAACTTAGGGCAAAAATGAAGAAAGATGAAAAACGATCAGAAGCAAACGCCTTCACTTTCTTGACACAAACACTGATTTCAGAAGCCCGTTCTCTATCTCGTTGCGTTAGCTCGGCCTCACGACAGCGATGGTAGGGTGCAGCGGGACCATCCCCACTCACCAATCAGCCCCACGGGCAGCCTTCCGCCCGCGCCAGGCCCTCAGATGAAGATGTTCATAATGGGAACAAACAGGGCCACGAGTTACGCGCTGACCTCTGACCCTGTCCGCGCAGCCGGGCGACCGATAATACCCCGGCTCGGACCGCTCCGACCCGCCTTGTTAGCCGTTCGTCGATAAATCCGCCCTCACAATGGCGGAAAATTGTCCAAAAACAAATAGCGGCGCGGTGCCGGGACGCCGCACGACCGGCGGGGTCAGAGGTCGACCGTGTCGCGGCGTCCGCGAGGTCACGCCAGGTCGGCGGACGCCCGGGGCCGCGGGCCGACACGCCTCACTCCTCTCCCGATGAGGTGTTATCCCGACATGTAAACTCCGCTTACTAAGCAGCAGCCGGCCGCAGGCACGTCGCTCGACGCGTCTGTACAGTCGGAACGTCATCTTTGTGGTGTTTTTCAGAAGGACCCGTCTCCTCCCGGCACATGCTAATCCGCCGGGAAAGCTAACAGCATCTACAAGTATAATAGTGTTGTGAGCCGACGCTGCGTCGACGAGCGTACCGCGCCCGCTTCTCGAAATCCGCTTTCGTAAAATGTTCAAACCGTTTTGTTGCACTGCGCGTTTTCCGCTCTTAACCAGCAGCCTAACAGCCACAGAAAAGGAAACAAGAGCCGCTGGCGAGCACGTTATTAGCAGTGGCATTACGTCTCATTTCCTTGCCTCGAGGCGGTCTGGGTCTGTACACGGTCTGTATCTGGCGCAGACGGCTGGCCGAGTTGACACACCGGTTGTCATGGTAACCGCGAGGCACGATGAGAAAAGAGGCCAGCATCGTGTGTCTGTGAGCGAGAGGCTGTGACAGACAGTGCTGATAATAAATAGCTCTGCCGAAGCTTGTCAGTTATAGCGCATTGACATCTGTTGACCGGGTTAAGCTGAGCTGCAGACAGCTCCAACAGCTGAGTAGGTATGAGGGAGTCCATATGCAGAGCGCGTCTGCACGCATAGAGTGAGTCCACTTGCCTCTCGGAATATTGATTTTGGGGCTATTTTTATCTCGCTAAATGATCAGACTCTCATGGGGTCATCAGACTCAAAAATGATCAGACTCAAAAATGATCAGCCGTCAACTGACCAATGCGGATATGCATCTGTCAGCTATGCCATACTGTCAGCTAACCATGGTATGAATTACATAGATGCTTCGTAGACCTAAGGAAAACTACTAGATGTCTAGATGGAAGCAGCCCTTAATCTATATAAATGATTGCCAGAGCCCCCAAATGACCCATCCTCAAAGCGTTTGAAGTCATGACTCCTCATAACGGTGATATCAATTGCCCGATTAGTGAATTTCAGCGACGTCTGTTCTGAATTACCAGAGAGCTAGAGCATCTCATGCCATTTCTGTCAGATCAACGCAGCGAATTTAAAAATCCGACTTCCATTTGAGCAATTTTACGGCGATCTATGACAGTGCTAAACCACTCCCGGAAAATTTATTCCTGCGTTCAACGCAGCTCAGGCTGGCTATGCAAATTTCACAAATGTCTTCCGCAATTGAATTGCGTCTGTTCGTATGGCTCAAAGAAAGCCGCGCTTCGAGGAAAGGAGCCATGCACGGCATCAATTTAAATAAGCCGTCAAAGCGAGTCCTGAGCCATTTCAGACGACGCCAGTGGAACGATCAGCCATGAAGACGGCTCTGGTCGTAGCAGCGGCGGCGGCGGCGGCGGCGGCGGCGGCGGCGGCGGCGGCAAGGGTGACCGATGATTAGGACACCGTCGGTCCCCATGCCGCCTGCGGCCCGGCCCGGTCGAGTGGCGCCTTCTCATCAGCTAACAACATTGGCGGCCACTAATACGGCCAATCAGAGGGGTTCCAGCTGGCCAGGGGTCTCAATTACCCGCATTTCACGCTCAATAACCGGCCCAGCCAGAAAAACAACGCCGCCGTGTTTGTATCTGTTTACGGCCGGGGCAGGACGGCGAGGGGAGAGGAGAGGATTGAGGAAAGGGATAAAAAACAGAGTGAAGATTATCCGGAGGCCGCCTTGCTGTCAGTAGTCACTGGTCAGTAAGCTGGTGGAATGTCCGACTTCTTTCTGTCTCAATCCGACCGTTTCCAACTTCATTTTGACTAAAGTGAGACTACTCACTAGTGAGCCTTCGTTACCCACCCCTCCTCTATCCTAACAACACCCTCCGGTGGGACTGACCTGCGCCAACCAGCAGCATCGAGTCGTTGTTGTGCGCCCAGTTACAGAGCAGACACTCTCCGCTGGCCTGATGGAGCCGCTGCACATAATCCTCCATGAACTCTGGCACGGGCGGCGGCGGCACCATGCGCAGAAAGTCGGGCGGCGGGCCCAGCTCCAGCTCCAGCTCCAGCCACCGGTCGCAGCTGAGCTCGGAGCTGTCGCAGCCCGGCTCCTCGGCGGCTGAGTCCGGCTCCATGAGCAGGCTGTCGGAGCCGTCAGAGGCTGCCTCGGTGGCAGCCGCGGGTCGGACCCAGCATACCACCACCGCTGCCGCCTGCAACAGACAGAGCGCTATGAACAGACAGATCATACACAGGCTGCAGCTCCGAGCACCGCCGCCATGATGAGCTGTGTGACGTCACAGGCCCAAAGGCAGAGCCTCACCTGCGAACTGGACCGGCTGAATGAGCGTCCAGTCGGCAGGTGGGCGGTATATCGGTGATACTGGGAAGGGATAGCAGGGGGCACGTCTGAAAGCCAAAAGGAAACAAATACGATAGAGAGACAGTACCTACGGTACGGCGCGGCAAATTATTAGAAGCACGGTAAATCACGGAGAGAACTGAAACAAAATCTGCAAAGCACCACGACATGAATTGAGGAATTGGTATCACGGAAAGTATCACGAACAACAGAAAGGAAATTGGTTGTGCAGCTGTCAGACGGTTCTGTCGCCAACAAATTATCACCACAAACTGCAGGCGGGTTCCCAGTACTCCGCGGTGGTCTGCCCAGCGTCAAAGAAGCCCCCTTCAAGCTATCTGATGGTCACGTTTGTCATTGTACTCTCGTTATACCCGGTCGATCCGAGTTTACTCATGTTTGACCACCGCTGTGGGGAGCCGGCGCTAATGCAACATTATGCAGCTATTCTGAAACATGGCCGCGGCCGGGAACACCAGGAGTTGGTGCCCCCGCCGACGGGCCATTTGTAGTGCCGCCCGGCGCCGATGTATATCGGAGAGCGGCCCGGCTGCTTTGAATTCAGCCTGCAGACGGCCGTATGTGTGCCGCGCCGCGCCCGGACAATACGCCCGTGTCGACAGGGACGCCACTCGAGAGCCCGTGACCGCGCGCGGCCGCCGCGGGAGGGTTCATTTTTTACTCAGCTGTACATCATCTCTCTCGGTCGTCTTTCGCGCACGGACAGGCCGCGGCAGAGCTGGCCTCGTGCCAGCGAGCGCGGCCGAGCTGAACCATCTGAGCTCGCCCATCTGAGCTCGCTGGCGCGTGGTCCAGACCGGGCGGCGTCTGTCTGAAACACGGCAGTTAAACTGCCGACATTTCCATACTACCACGTCAAACTATCACCTAAAGAGCCGGCCCATAAAGATCCCCATCAGCGCGACGGGTGGCGGCCGCGCGGTCGACCGAGTGAAACCGAACTCGCCGCGTTCTTCATATCGCTCCCATCTGGGCACTAATAGTCTTTTCATTAACTGCGCGATAGCAAGATACGTTCTGAGAAGCCGCTGGTAGTCAGAGAGGACGTAACCGTGGTCGGAGCCGCGTTTGAATGGCGTGTGCGCGGGAGGGTCCATTAGTGGACGAGAGGCGATGGTGCGCCGCGGCAGATCGGGCCCCCAGGAGCCATCAGGGAGGAGACATCCCTCGCAGCGCGCTGCACGGAGCGAGGCAAAGAAGTACTGGCGTGGGCCGGATCTGACAGCCACTAACCAGCGGCATCCTCCCATCGCCGCCCCCGCCCCCTCCATCGCTCTCCCACCGGCTCCACCGCTGTACGTTAGAAAGTGAGAGGCACTTGGTCGGGATGTATGACGGATTGGTGACCCGCTCCCCGCCCAGTCTGCCTCGAGGGCTGTCAATGGGGTGCCAATGACGAGCGCCACCCGCCGGGAGTTGTCTCAGAATCGGCCCGATCCAGTTTCGTCGGGCAATTAAGGTTAAATGGGGCTTGAAACGTTGTCATAGCCTAGTTGGGGTGATGGATGGGCATCTGGGATCAGCACGAGGTCAGGATGAGGGGCGGTTCGGCGAATTGCCCCCGCAGAGCTCGACTCAGCGGCGGCCGAAATCTGGACGGAACACTGCTGAGACAGCGCCAGCAATAGTCAGAGGCAGCACCTTCTGACGTAGAACAGAGAAATGTCGTAGGAAGTCGGTGGGAAATAGTGGGATAGAAATAATAATGCTGGCTGCTGCTATACCTAACATATATATATTCATATTCAAATAAATCATAGTAATATTTTAGTCATATTCAAGCATAGACACCATGATGTATAGAAGAAGGTCAATCGGGTCTTAGAATCAAAGCCAAGCTGCGACCGCCCGGGAATATCGTAAAGTCATTCGATCAGATTCCAGCGAGTGCCACTTAAATTGACATGCTACAAAAACGGTACTCAGCAAATTCGGTTAGTGCCAGAGTGAATAGTGTCCTTTGAACAAGGATGTGCAATTTGGGGAAGGATGGCGACTACCAAATGCGTTCAATTGCTTGAAAGGCACTCGACAAAGTTGGCTGAAAAAGGATGGCAATTGGGGTTGAATTATGTGCTCGTGGGCTAGTATAGACCCACGCAGGCCTTGGTATTTACCGATTGAAGTGTGTACACTGTACATACAGGTCAAGGCTGAATCGACAGTATTTGATTTTCCGGCCTATTTGAACTTCACCGTTAGTGCTCCATTTTGCAGCCGACAGTTCGGCTGAAACATGTCATTTCACTTCATCAAAGGCTTGCACTAGCTGTCCCGCATGCGAGCGCA
The DNA here is from genome assembly GCF_019059575.1 of Amphibalanus amphitrite. Lineage (NCBI taxonomy): Eukaryota > Metazoa > Arthropoda > Thecostraca > Balanomorpha > Balanidae > Amphibalanus > Amphibalanus amphitrite. Next base: position 38,010 of record NW_024881633.1, read on the forward strand.
TATTGAAAACCAATGTTCTTATTCACACAAGTGGGTGCTCCGGCACTCAATAATGCCCAGAATTCATCTGATAAAGGCTTTATGCGTTCAGCGGAGCTGTTCATATCAAATGCCAGCGGCACACTTGGTCGATCAATTCCTGACACATCACGGTTGACTTCCACAAACTGACGCCGGCAAGTTTGCGCAGGCGGAAGGTCTGATTCGGTCTGATTTATCAATTTGCTGAAGTTTCCACTCGAGAAAGGTGACTGGATTTATGGTGGCATTTGGCGGCAATCAGCCTAACCTGGTTAGGCCGATGAACCGCGCTGATTACAGTCGGATACCAATCCGAGTCGACGGCGCAGAGGCGGATCCAGCTCAGAGGTTTGGGGGGGGGGGCAAACCATAAAAATTTATCGATTCTTTCCATGCATCGTCCATAGGCGTAATGTTAAAATCATGCCGTTTGGGGGGGGGGGCAAATGCCCATTTTGCCCCCCCTGGATCCGCCACTGTGCGCGGCACGGCTCGATATGAATTACCCACGCTGCTCGGGGGGGGGGGGGGGGCAGCAGCCGCCCGGTACAGGAGGGAGTGCTCGCACCCCTGCCCCGCGAGCTGCTCCTGTTCGACAGATGCGAGCGGCAACAAATGTGGCTATTGTTTTGCGAGCGGGGCCGCTGGCCGCGGAGAGAGCGAGCGTCAACGTCCCTAATGGCTGGTCCGTCGGCCTGACTGCTCCCAGACCTCCCCAGAGCAAGCTTAGGCTGCCACTTTACAAAAACACCCGGAAATTCGGCGAAAAGGATTTCGGAAAAACGAGGCGAAAGTGCGAGGTAATATTTTCACTTGTGACGGCAAGGCTTTGACAAAATCAATGAAGCAGTAAGTAAGCATTGCGCTCTTACCAGGGTTTTCGAAAGCATTTCCTGAGTGATTTCACAGAATGTGACACTCTCTTTTATGCTGCAACATGAACAAAGTTATGACCAAATTTCACAAAGCTGGATCATAGTCATGAAAATTTTCAAGCTGATAACTCGTTGAACAGTATTTGACCTCGGGTCTCGACGGTCCTCGCAGAAAGGATCTGAAATCTGAATTACCCTTCCAGCAGCGCACGACCAACAGTTTCACTGGCAGACGCGGCCATCCCTGGGAACGAGCGACATGGTCCGCGTTCACTGTCCGCCATTCGCCCCACATTCAGCGGCAGTCTTCTGACGGGAGGACCGGGGACGGCCGTGACGACGGGCGACGACGACCCTGCTAGTGCCGACGGTCGAAAGGCAGAACAGTCGGCAGTCGGCAATCGAACAGTCGGCAGTCGGTACTGGATACCCAAGTAGTCGGAGCAGTCGAGAAGTTGACAGCCTAGCAGTTGAGCAGTTGAGCAGTTGAGCAGGCGAGCAGTTGACATCCAACAGTCGAGCAATCGACAGACCAACAGTCCAAGTGCAGTCAGGCAGTCGACAGCCATAGTCGACAGTTGAGAAATGAACAGTCAAGGCAATCGGTGAACTCTATATGGTATCCGGCAATCGAAAGGCGACAGTCACCATCGGATAACCGTTCCGCAGGCCGTCCCAGCCCAGCGGCCGTCTCAGCACGGCCAGTCATAGCCCACCATAGCCGGGTCTCACGGGCTGCTCCCGGGTATCGCTCGCGGCGCATCGCGCCTCCAGTGGCTCGACCAATGGCGATTACACAGGCCATCGGTAGCTGTCGTCGCCCCGCGCCGGTCCGCGCACGATCCGGGCCGTCCCGGCAGCCGGCGCCGCCACGCCGCATTTGTATTGCAGCCGGGCAGCGCTCACAAACAAAGGCAGCCGGCCGGAGACGCCCAGGGAACTGGCCAGCGGGGCGGCAGCGGGTTCATTGATTTAGGGGCAACAGCGCCGTGTTCAAATACTGGCTCAGGATGTGAGCTGTTCCGGGTCAAACTGCGACCAAACACTGCGGCTGGCAGCTGAGTACCGGCGACGCTGCAGCGCTGCCATTGTGGCCGCACTATTTGTGTTTCAGCGAAACCCGCCGAGGAGGTCTGGAGGCGCGCCGCTCCCCGGCCCGGCGCTCTTTACTGCACACCAAGTGTCGGCCTCCCGCGAGCAGAGCGGCTGTAAAATCTAAAAGCGCCGCCGGCACGGCGACCTGGGATTAACCGGGCGCCGGCCGACGGCCGTTTCGCTTAAAGTTAGCACCGGGCCGATGTCGGCTAAAATTCAATCGGCCCCCGGGAGCGGCCGGCCGGACAAGCCCGGCTCGCGGCTATTGACACGTGTAAACGTTACAAAGGTAGCACACCTGAAGTGACGTATGCGCCGGCGCGGCGGTGGGCGGCGGCGGTGGCGGGCGGGGGCGGGGGCGGGAGTGGGGGTGGTTCTGCAAGGCTTCCGCAGAGTCGACCGGGCTGTCGTCCAGGAATCCGCGATAAGCTTGACTGAGAGGATTAGCACAGCGCTGACTCAGAACGCATCCCGTCGAGTGGCGCGCGACGGCCGATTTGGAATAACTGTGAGCTCCGCTAGCACCCCACCCTGGCATCCGTCCAAACAACTTAGCTAGTGCTTATATTGTGGCGCTCTTAAACCGCACGCAGACGCACAGTCCCAACACAGTGGAATTCGGAAACAAAACTGCTACTTAGCGCGTCTGACAGTCTGCTTAGGATGTGAAATATCACATTATTCTGACTGTCACTTTCCCGAGAATGGCTCGATTCCTTGGAGAAATTAGACCGAAATTAGCATAGCGTCTGGGCGGCTTTTACGACAGTCGACGGACGGGATCTCGTCAGACGCGGGACGGAGCAGTGTTTCTGACAGCACTGTCAGGAACAGCCGTCGACACCGCCTTCCGTGACCCCATGACCCGAACTGCGACCCGAGCTGTGACCCCAGTCGTCGGAGGTCACCGGCGCGGCGGAGAGCTTGAAGACAGTGGGGCGGGTTAGGGGAGGATCCAATTTTCCTGGGTCCTCCCAGCACTCAGAGTCCTCCACCCCCTCACACCTCTCAGCTGCCGGGCAGGGCGGGCGGCGGTGCGTCTGCCGGTCTCGCCCTGCCCTCCAGATGAAAGTGAGGAGGACTGTCAGAGCTCAGAGTAGCTCCCAGCGCCGACGACCTCTGGCGCCGGCGGTGGCCGTGTGATGGCTCCGATAACGCCGACTATGAACGCCCGGGCCACTCTGATAACTCAAACTGGGACCGGCCGGAGCCCACGGCACCATATCTCCAGTCGGACGGCACCTTCCACTCGACCCACTCGCCGACAAAAAGGTCAGACTGGGTGATCAGACTGGATCGTCAGACTAGACTGTCAGACTGCACGACCAGACTAGATGGTCGAACTCTGCAGACAGGAAGGTATGTCTCACGAGTACCGCCAGACTATGCCCCCGTGACCGTGCAACTATGGTGATAAGCTGTTAATTTCGCTCAAATTACAAAGCGCCGTGCTCGGTCGAAAAACAGACGTATGACACCCCATCAACTACTTCCTTCACGAAGGACATTAGCTGCAATTAGTAAGGAATTCCGTCCTTTGTCAGATGACTCGGCAGCTTTCGTTTGCACATGAGAACCCGAACTCATTTGCTCCCATCAAAACTTAACATACTCGCCATTCAAAAATCACACGAATGACCACGCTGATACCACGAGTATGTTTTGTCCGCCAGATAACAATGGCTTCTTTGGAGAAAATCTCGGTGAGAGTCCGAAACATATTCACAAAATGCCACAAATATGCGGCGACAAAGCGAGCGAGCAAATTTAACGAAGCTCGCCGCTAGACAAAACACACGGAATTCAGAGCCGCCGAGCTAGGTTTTCACTCTGCTGGAAGAGCTAATTAAGAGGTACACTTGTCCCATCGAGACCGACATGCCATCGTTTAAGATTGTCCGGATAGTTGGGAGGCGGCCGCATAGCTGAGCTGCGTTTTTGTCCGGCTTTCGTCGCACGCAGATCGGTCATATTTTGTCTGGCTCGGGACGGGTCCAAGGTGGGACACGGGGCCGAGACGAAGCCGAGCCGGCGGGGTTTCTCCGTGGATGGTCCGACCGTCCCAGCTCGGTCTCCTGATAGCGCGGGAGGAGAAGGTCGCCTCTGAATCACCTGAGGATACGCGTTCCAGCATGATCTCGAGGGGGAAAGGCGAGGGGGCGGCTGTCAAAGACACTCCCTACTTGTCACAGCGGGTTCCTCTCATAGCACCCACTGTTCCGCGCTGTTCCGATCTGACAAACCCGCCGTGACCCGGCCGGTGATGGTATCACCTCCTGGCGTGCCACGCAGCTGGCACACTTTGGCACAAATCGGCTGTTTTGAGCTCCACGTGCGCACCGGCCGCCTAATAAAGTTGTTTAGAGGGATCGGTTTGCCGGTTCACGACGGGGCGCCAATGGTGGCGGTGGATTTTTTCATCAGCGGCTCAGCTGGAGCCCGGCTGGCCGGCGCTCACGCCCGGCCCGCACCCGGCTGACACCCGCCCGCACCCCTCTCACACCCCTTTAGTGCCGCCGCCGCGGCCGCACCCGAGGCCGGCCATGGCACCATCACCGGCCCCAAATCGACCCCAGATCGGATATCGGACACCGGACGGGCGTCTCGGAATGCCGCGCCGATCCGAACGGCGGCCGCGCGGTGTGAAGAGGTCGGAAAAAGCGGCATGGCAGCCGCGGCGGCTCCTCAATGGTCGCCTATCTGCGGCGCGGCCCTCTGTGGACGCGACTGTGGTCGCGGCGCACTGATGGGTTGCTGATAGGACGGACGGCTGGACGGGCTGCGGCGGCGGCTCGGGCGCCCACCTGCCCCCGGCGCCGCCCCCGCCCCCGCCGGGGCGCTGTGAGGTGCCGCTGCCGCCCCCTGACGAGCCGACGAGCGGGCTGGCTGACCTGGCCTGTCGGCGGCCTGCTGACGGCCCCAACACCGCCCTGCACAGCAGTCCACCTCGCCAGCTGCCAGCCTCACCGCTGGGTCCGGTGTCCAGGACTGATTGCCATCTCCTGCCCATCTGCCGCGGCGGGGAGCGTCCACAGTGGACAATACATGACCAGAGCCGGACAGGACGAGCTCTGTCCGACAACAGGTCAACGGGGTCACTGATAGCACGACGAAGAGCCACCGATAGTGTACAGACAAACGGACAAAGGAATGACATGAGCACAGCCAGCCAGGGGCGGATCCAAGGGGGGGGGGTCACATGGGTCATGGCCCCCCCCTTGAGGCCCGGGGGCCCAAAGACCTTCCAGGGGCACCACCGGCCTATCAGGGGTATCACAGTCCTGACAGGGGCACCACAGGACCGCCAGGGGCACCACAGGCCTAGCAGGGACACCACGGGCCTGGTGCCCCTGGGCCCTGACAGGACTGTAACGCCCCTGACAAGCCTGAAGTGTCCCCGGCAGGCACGTGGTGCCCCTGACAGGCCTGAGGCGCCCCTGCAAGGCCGGTGGTGCCCCTGGCAGGCCTGTGGTGTCCATGGCAGGCCTGTGGTGCCCTTGCTAGGCCTCTGGTGCCCCTGACAGGCTTGTAATGCCCCTGGAAGGACTGTGGTGCCCCTGGGCCCTGACAAGCCTGAGGTGCCCCTGACAGGCCAGAGGTGCCCTTGCTAGGCCTGTGGTGCCCCTGGCAGGCCTCTGGTGCCCCTGACAGGCTTGCGGTGCCCTTGGAAGGACTGTGGTGTCCCTGGGCCCTGACAAGCCTGAGGTGCCCCTGACAAGCCTGAGGTGCCCCTGACAGGCCCGTGGTGCCCTTGTTAGGCCTGTGGTGCCCCTGGCAAGCCTCTGGTGCCCTTGCTAGGCCGCTGGTGCCCCTGGCAGGCCTCTGGTGCCCTTGCTAGGCCGCTGGTGCCCCTGGCAGGCCTCTGGTGCCCCTGCGCCCGGAGAGGACTGGTGCCCCTGAAAAGTCTGAAGTGCCCCTCGGCAGGCCCGTCGTGCCCCTGACAGGCCCAAGGTGCCCCTGCGAGGCCGGTGGTGCCCCTGGCAGGCCTCTGGTGCCCCTGGCAGGTCTGTGGTGCCCCTGGCAGGTCTGTGGCGCCCCTGGCAGACCTGTGTTGACTGGTGCCCCTGCTAGGTCGCTGGTGCCCCTCACAGACCTGTGGTGCCCCTGGGCCTTGACAAGCCTGAGATGCCTGGCTATGACAGGCTCGTGGTGCCCCTGATAGACCAGTGGTGCCCTTGCTAGGCCTGTAGTGCCCCTGGCAGGCCTCTGGTGCCCCTGCTACCCCTGCGCCCTGAGAGGACTATGGTGCCCCTGAAAAGCCTGAAGTGCCTCTCGACAGGCCCGTGGTGCCCCTGGGCCCTGACAGGCCCAAGTTACCCCTGCGAGGTCGGTGGTGCTCCTGGCAGGCCTCTGGTGCCCCTGGCAGGTCTGTGGTGCCCCTGGCAGGCCTGTGTTGACTGGTGCCCCTGCTAGGCCGCTGGTGTCCCTCACAGGCCTGCGGTGCCCCTGGAAGGACTGTGGTGCCCCTGCCCCTAGGGGTGCTCATGGGCCCAACAGACCGTTGTGCCCCTGACAGGCCTGTCGTGTATACTTGCTAGACCTGTGGTGACCCTGCTTCCTGGCAGGCCTGTGGTGCCCCTGGCGGGCCTGTGGCGCCCCTACAAGGCCGTAGGTGCCCCTGACAGGTTTGTGGTGTCCCTGGAAGAACTTTGGTGCCCCTGACAAGCCTGAAGTGTCAAGGACAGACCCTTTAGACGCCAGGGTCAAGTTCCTCGGACTGACAACGATTTGCTTACCTGATAACGTTCCTGGTAAGTACTCATTACTCAGCGTCCACAACATATATACACATAGCACATTCATATATACTTGCTTACAATTGGTAAATGTGGTTGTGGCTAAGAGGTAAGATACTGACTAAAAATAAAAAATAAAAATAAAAACTGAAAATGGGGGCACCACCAAAATGAAGTGGACGAAATCCGTTGAGTTTTTAATTTTGGGTATAGGTAGGGGCACCACTTCGATTCATGACCCTCCCCTTGGAGTTTTCCTGGATCCGCCCCTGCAGCCAGCTGCATTCTGTGTGATTGGTGGGTAAGCAAAAACATTGGCAAGCCCGGGATAATATCGCAATAACAGGATGCAAAGCAATGAGCGTTCTGACCCAAACGTACCCACATCCGCACCCAAGACATGACTGAGATAAGACGTCACCAGGAACAAACCGACTGTTCAACATTTCTCGAGCTCATTTCCATGATGGGCGTTCAAGACGCGCGGACATGACTCCGTGAGCTCGTGCCGTTTGTCGTCACGTGCCTCCCGGAATAGCCCGGCACTGTTCGTCACGTGTTCAATTCACTCGGAGTCCCGCACGACATTGCAGTGCCATCGGCACGGCTCCCGTCAATGGCATAGATCTCATTTGGCTGAAAGGTTTCCCGGTGCGATTGGGTACCGGTGTGAACTGCCAGCGCTGCCGACTGCCGACCTCTTGGGGCGTGGCTGGTGCGATTTGGAGCTCATGGGATGATGACAGATTGATGGTGTTTCCCAGGAGACATCGCTGTTATTTCATGGACAGTTCTGTGCTCCAGATATGGTGTCCGATTCGGAGCGTTAACCTCTCAGGGGTCTCATTATGCTCTGGGCATATGCACAGCATTTCGTTCCGGAGGGCCATTCTTGCACCGTCCAATTTTTAAATCAGCATCTGATGTGCCACACCTCACCCTCCAGCCAGGCACGCTGAGTGCACTCTGGGTAGGTGCGTTCGCTCACCGAGGTCCTTCCCCGCCGCCGGACGTAGCGCCTATACGTGTCACATTCGCCTGCATTACGCAAGGCGACAGCGGCTCTCGGCTCGGCGCCGCGCCCGTCTCATATCCCCGCCGGCCCGCCGAGGCACTGCACCGACGCCGCGGCAGCGCAATGCCCGCCACTTTTTGCTGATTAGATTAGGAAATTAAATATGCAGTCTCGAGTTACAGCCGTGTTAAGTTCGCGCCGACTGCGTGTTAGACCCCAATGAGGTGTGCTGGAAAAACGGCACCCCGACGGACAGGTGTGAGGGAGCGCAACACGAGAGGCGCCAAATGAAACCGCATGAAAGCGCGGCCAGATGCGAGTCGCTCGCCTGTTGCTAATGCGTAGGCGTGAGGCGACACGCGAGCCAGCCGCGGCCGACGGGCGAGGACCGTCTTCTGACACGTGAGAGAATGAGACTCATGCGGCCCATCGGCGGCCGGGCGGTACAGAGGCTAAATGGCAACAGGCTGGAGAGAGGGCAAGGTAAGCCAAATGCCATTGTTCCAATTGTCACCCGGTCGACGCCGAGACAAGATTGCAGTCACCGAAACCTGAGTTTATTGACTGGAATGAATGTCAAGTGCTACAATCGAGTCTCAGTGCAGAAAGCCGGGCGATAGAGTCTCCGGGTTACTCGACTCGACGTAAACATCACTGCACTGGAAATATCTTCCTGGTTTGATCCTTGATATGATAGCTCTGAACCACTGATTGGGCGGAATTCGATCACAACAATCATTGCAACGCTGGTGTTCCAATGTCACAAGTCACCCGGAAAGTGATAGCGTCGGCTTATCCACAGCTTGACACTAATGGCTTCATGATACGGATTATATTGCCAGTTAAACACCACAAACACTTGCTTAATGCCTTACTTACATTTCGTAAATATGCTAATACTGATGTATTACAACCCTCTTACAGCTGTTCAGAAATTGAGAACCAAATGGAAAGAGAGACTGTAGCCACATGTTTTTCTTGCTTTTAATTCATTCGACACTGCCGTGCAGGGCCATTCATTCTTTAGACAGCTCGCTCCATCCGGAAGCACCGATTCCGTAAAAATGCGAACAACATCGGTCGGTCTATACGGAGTTCATTTTGTGAGGACGTCCGTAACACAACACGCCGCATGTAGTACGACTATGACCAGGTGCGTCCGGACACCGCACCACCGCCTGTCGGGGGGGGGGGGGACTGGAGAGGGGGGGGGGGTGCAACATATAAAACTGGGCTGCACCGGGCCGGCGGCGGCGCTGTAGCGTGTCCTGGCCCGGCGGAGCGGGATCCCCAGACACGCCACCGATGTTGGCTGTGATAGCGCCCCTTCAGACAGCGCAGCGGTCGTGGGCAGCGGCCCGACGCATCGAAACGCCGAGAAATCGACCAGCAGTGCACATTCTAACGGGACAGTGCGGAACAGGGGGCCGCACTGAAACGATTGTTCGGTGTAGATCCAGTGGGCATTGGAACTGCACAATTACATCCTTGCTTGCAGCGGTGGAGCGTATAATGCATAGAAGCAACCAGATGCACTTCGACACAGAATCAATTTTAATATTAGCTCATTCAAAGGGCGTATTGAAAAAGGAAAACATCAGCACTGCGCCAATTTTGTACGGTTCAATATCTGTTCCTATCCAGCAAGCTAAATTGACAACATGTTGAAACGCACTTTCAATTATACACTCCATGGGCAGCCGGAGTTCAGCTTTGAAAACACGGAACGTTACATTACATAAGAACATTTGATCGCCATCATTCACTTTCCTTCATTGAAAGTGTGTACAGAGAAATCATGCAACCATTGGCTCTCATGCGTTCCAATGGCCTGGTCGAGCGTGCAATGTGCCGATTGAAATGGCTCGACCGCTGGCGATGTTCTGTGAAATGTTCTGCATCATTTGCCCGGGGACCATCTGACATGGGGAGCCTTCACAAATTGAAAATGCGTATTGCGATGAAGATGCTGCAACCGATCACGACCAGCGCCACGTTACTATTTTGCATGCCACGAATCGTGTTTGGGAACTGAATCCGCTGCTATACACAGTCCTGTATCTCGGCTCAGGGGATCCAATATTTAGTACTCATAATCTCACAATAAACGACGACATAAACCGGGCTGCGGTCAAAATATGCCTCGTGTACAATTCCCAAGTGCCTATGAGGGTGATATCCGAGACATCTATACCCTATGAACGACTGCCGCTCGTTTTGTATTGGTGCTCAGTTATGCTCAAGGTCAGCTGTCTGCTGCGAGTGGAATCACTAGTGAAATCACAGTAATGCGTGACACTTGGCGCAGTTCGCGTGCCTGAGCGAGACGTGCACACTGCACGTGCAAATGTGACACTTCTGCGCTAAAAATGGCAACCAGAAAAACGTACACGCTTCATAACTTAGCGTCTATTTTAAACGGAGCTAGATTGCCGATCGGTGTCAATTTTACCCGTGGTTCTTATCAAAGTGTCACATCACAATGATTTAGCGGCCATAACACTCGACCGGCCCTGCAGCTGATCAGACAAATGGTGGAGTCGGGTGGCCGAGGTAAAATGTTCGGCAGTTCGGCGGCCACGAGACATAGGGGTCTGTTCCATATTTCAATAATGGCACGGCCGACAACGCCGAATGAATTTGTGTTTTATGCTGAACAGCGGAGACGGGCGGCGGGAGGATGTACCGAGCGCTAAGGAGTCACAGGATTTGATGTCTATCTTACATCTGTGAAGTATATACTCGGTCGATGCGGCCTCACATGCAGAACAAGTAGCTATTTTCCCATTTACTTAGTATGTTGTTGCCTTTTGTCGCGCGTCCTGACTATGTGTAAATAACTTAACAAACATGCATGAAATTGAAATATCGATGCCAAGCTTTCAAGATATTCATATAATTGTTACGATGATCAATAGCATTGTTAATAGATTCTGCTGAAATCAAATGGCCATTACGCGTCGCTATTAAACAATTTTGTAAGAATCGTCCTACCATGACCGTCAACAATAAAGGGCCGTAACCCAAACTCTAAGCACACTACATGCCTGTTGGACCTCAGGTGCTCACCAGAAGAGACGCTCCACGCTGCGTTGAGCATCGCATCCCTGTCTCGGCGTGTTACAGTCCGGGCATATCTCGCCCCGATCACCTGTCGGCCCGCTCACAGCACTGACGTGGTTCACCCAGACACCCTCTCAGCAGCACCGGCCGCAGCCAACTGCCGGGACGGAGCCGGCCCACAACACGCCTACCGACGACCCGATAGATGGCAGCACCGGCAGGCTGCCGCCGCCGCCGCCGGGAAGCGGCTTATGGCCGGAACAAATTTATGGCAGCGCAGCATGGCGCCAATACAGCGACAACTTGTGAGAATTATAGGAGCTGAAGGGATGCGGTAAGTTTTTGTCTGATGGAGAGGGCTGTTATGTCGAGGCGCGACCGCAGAGAACATTTCTGATGCCAGTTCAGTAATAGGGTGCCGGCAACCTAACCGAATGACGGCATTGTTTCAGGAAATTCTGGCCCACCGTTCCATGCTTCTATCCTCAGGATACTGAAATCCTTCTCCTCCACACCGCCACCCCCTTCCGGGCTGGACAGGCAACTTTATCTCATGCGGGCTGCTCCCTTGGAGCGGCACCGCTGCTCCCGAGGGAGCGCACCCCGTAGCCGGGTGCAGTGAGTGCCTTGGGGCTGGGTGGCCTGTCTTCGGACGGGCTCAGCCCCGGCGACTCACTAGGGTGCCTGCCCAGACCAATGACTCCCCCTATATCCTATCATCCTCCCGGCTCTGAAGTGGTCTTACTGGACCGAAAGGGCCTAACCCAACAAAACAAACAAACAATTCTGGCTCTCTGTCCTCAGAATAAGCCAAAACGTATCGCTGGTCACACCTCCCTGTTTCTCAGGCACCCTATTACCACCACCAACTATCATCAACCACCACCCTAATAATACAATTACCTAATACCACCACCCTATCACCAACTTAACTCATACAGACACGGGGGAGGGCAGTTCAAATAGGAGCATAAGAGCATCTGATTGATCGTTTGGGCGCGGATTGCTAGCCTGTCCCATCGTGACACCCCTGTACCGACAGGATGGACTCAGCCGTCGTGATGCACTACACTGTAAAAAGTTAAGCACCCATGTCAAAAACTAGCTCCATGTACCTGCTTATTTTAAGCAGGCTAATTGGGTGCAAAATTTTAGCACCCTTTTCGAAAAGTAGCTCCCTGTGCCGGCTTATTTTAAGCACCCTAAATGGTTGCAGCCATGAGCATACCAAATCGAAATGTCCTCAAGTGGAACACGTAAGGAGTTATTTTCAGCCGATATTTCGCCTCGTGCCCTCGAGAAAGCATTAGCTTCATCATCCTAATTACCTCAGGTCAGGAAAAGTTGGAAATTGAGATCAAACCAAGGTTATCGCAAACTTTCCGCAACTCAGAACTATTTTTAATTGGGTACCAGAAACGACCATCACCATGGTTATGAAAGTTTTGAATCAATATCCAGGCATTAAACGTATAATATTTTTGAAAAATGACAAGGGCAGTATGCCTGCAGGTCAAGCCATATATCAAAAATAGTTATAAAGGTGATTTAGCGAACACACTGCAGGAAACTTGCATATAACGATGCTAATAATGCCCGAGTGAATACGCAGAAGTAGTTGAGATCTTTTGACAAAACTTCAGACAGCTTTTCCGAGTGCGCTTGGTGAAATTTAATTGGCGTGTTGACGTTCGTTCCCGAGTAATATCGGCGCAGTCTCGCTGCCTTGCAGGGTTCAACGGTAAACACAAATCACTCAGCCCTCAGATCCAGACTTGTCACCAACTCATTGCCTAGCTTGCTGAATGGACGGTTAGGTTATCACGGTTAGGTTATCATTCAAGCACAAAACGGAAGATGGGAACTATATCTACCAGGAACGTGAGCAAAAAGAAATGCAGCTTAATCAGACAAGATACAAATGACGTTTTATGAAGTAGAGATAGCCAGAATATACCTGTTTTGTTCCTTTTCAATTTCAGTAGCAGAAGGTGCTGATCTTTTGGCAGAAAACGCAAAAAAAAAAAACACATTCCTCGGTGGTTGCTCACCGCCTGCTCAACATTCTCTGGTCCGTAAAACAGCTCATACAAAAGACAGAGTCGCCGTTTTTGTTCCGTTGGACGACCTCGGTCCCGGGTCATCCATCACGCCCTCTCCGGGTTAGAGGGATAGAGGGTGGGCGAACCTCACAGACGGTGGCCGCACCGTCTCGCTGGCAGAAATGTCACATCGGGCTGCGCCCTTGGCGACAGACAGATTCCGGAAGCGTCCATGTTCGGGAACAGTGAGAAATTCCAACAACACGACTTGTGATGTCATGCCATCAAAATACGGAGTGGCGGTAATGTCATGCCATAAAATTACTCCGTTTTATCAAGCACCTCCTTGGCTCAATGCTTTTCTCAATATTTGCTATTAATTCTCAAGTGATGTAATCAATTATTACGTCTTTTTATCTCTCCGTGAGTCACATGTATCCTTCGTCTTCATTCTTCTCGTCGGCGGCCCCTCCGACATGGCCATCGTTTTAGCCGATCCCGCAGGCCCCACACCTGCTCCCCTCTCACCAAGCAAGTACGGTCGAGTGCGGCTAAAACGCCTGCCATGTTACAGACGCTGTTTTGGCTTCAAATCCCACCCCAAAGGCAGTCGGCGGCGGAGACGGTGGCGGCGGCTGAAGTGGTGTCGTTGAGAGGAGCGGGGGGGGGGGGAGAGGCGGCAGCAGGTAGCTGGCATAGATGAGACATTTTTTTCGCATCATCTCCCACCAGTCTCTTCAGTGACATGGCCACTTGAGTCGCAGCGTCCCGACATTTTGCCAGTCAACCGTCCAGGCCCATGATGTCACTACACTGCAGGTGTCCCATGGCGTCACGAAGTCCAAGGCTCGTAGTCCATTAGATATAACGTCTTCAGGACACGTGAAGCCAAACCAAAGATCGCACTTGATATGGTCGGCTCGGCTGCCAGCGGCAAAGCCTGTGATCAACGAGGTCTGGTGCTAATCGATAACGTATTTCGACAATGTACTGCTGTGGGTGAAAAAGACAAATAACCTGTAAAATGCCGCTTGCTATGGTATTACTTATGCTCCAGTGGATCGAGTTTTGTCTTGGTGAAAATGAACTTCCTGGTAGATTATCTGAAAGTGAGTGAATGAGTCGTGAACGTTAAGCAATCTAAATATGTCAAAATGAAACAACTGAAATCGAGTCAGGTGAAATTGGAAGACATCCATTGATATAATTATTATTATCTATTTATTTTTATATCTATATATTAACATTCTAAAGGATGTTTCGCGATATGATAAGAAGATCATCGTGCGCATCGTTATCGGGATCTTAAAAATGGAAAGAAAAGATAAAAATATCCGAAAAATTAAAAATCCAAGTGAGATGAGCTCTTGCCGTTCCAAAAATGGAAGGAACGCAAATAAAAGCACAGAAAACAACAGCAAAATATTGATAACATTTGGAAGTCAACTTGAGAAGCAACTCTAGCTAATGATCGTATCTACAGGGTGGGGCAGCATAATCGGGAATGCTTTTTGGGCTCTGATCATGAGTAGGCATGGCATTATTTTTATAAATTATATTATGGCAATGAAACGCCCAAAAGTTGTGCATCATCTGACATGACTACATCCATGAGCATGCAACTTCCTGGAAAAGAGCAGCAAAATAGTTCGACGGTGCTCCAAGTGCTTTGCGCGCGCCCATAGACACTAATGTTAAACAAGTAAAACAAGAACATTTTGTTTAAAACCCTGCAATTCCACGTAAAGGTTGCTGGGCAGGTCAACGTGTTATCACGGACGATAAGGATTGTGTGGGGATACTTAGGACAACAGGTTAACGTAATCGTCGTAAAATAACTCTTAGCAGAGGACATACAAGATGACTCACTTGAATATAAGGAAGAAGCACTTGAGCATATTAAAAAGAAACAATGTTCAAAACTTCAGCGACAAAAAATCTTATCACCGACTGGAATACGATAAAAAAGAATGGCATGCCATATAGGGGATTGTATCGAGAATATTCCAGCGGTCATGCAAAGTAAACATCCTGTTGGGGTGATGGACCTATGGGTGGTCTTCAAGGGAGGTGCACGTGGTGCACCCTACTTCATCGAGCCCGGATAAAATGAGCACCTCTGGTAAATACAACCGCACTCTGGCAGACTCACGTGGAGCCGTCGGAAGAGAGGATCACTGACGGTCCAAATCACGTCTTACGAGGACTCTGTCCGTGCTGGTACTGCAGTGAGGACGACATGTTTTTGTGTAGGGCACCTCCACCTGAGATGAACCAAAAACTTCTGGTCCTTCAACTCCGCCGATTTAAATCCGACCAAATTCTTTACATGGAGCGTTTTTTGGTAGAAGTTTAATGAACAACTTATCATCAGTAAAAACAGTCTTCAGTGCAGTGTACGAAGCTGATGGGCGATCATGGACAAGCAGGAGGTTGCACGTGCATGCGCGTGCTTTTGGACCCGCCTTGAGAAGGTCATCGACGCCGAGGGCGGTCAAATAGGATGAGGGATAGGTAAAAGGTGACCGATTGATAGGATGTTGCTAAAATAGTGCTTGGAGCTATATTTTTAGATTCATGACCAAATAATCCCGTTTGATATTTATTCCCGATTATGCTGCCCCACCCTGTACAACCGTTCTGAACAGTAAGCGCTAAGCACAGACTCAGGACTCAGCATCTGGTCCAAAGCCAGGCCACCAGCAGCTCATGGTGAGTCTGAGACCAGACAAGCTGGGCTTATGCTGGAATCAATAAGGATGAGCCTGCGTGAAGAGATAGCCTGATCGGATTGACGCCTGCCACCGCGGAGTAATTTACTGGATCAGACGCTCGGCTCTCCTCAAATCGCTGCAGCGCTGAACTGACGCTTCTTTTCAGGAATCTCGTTTATTCAAAGGAGATATCTACGTATGGTGTGCACTTCAAGCATTAAACTAATTAATTACTACATGTTCTATTACGCAATGTAGTTTTGCAAGAAAGTAAACAAGTTTTAAGAATATATAGAGGCGCACCATCTAAGAAATATAGAGCTCACCTTATCATCACATACACTTGAGTCAATCCAGCAGTTGAGCTCCAAAACAAACCCTCCACTTATCAACATTACTGAAGCATTTGTGTTCCAACAGACATGTCTTTTGCGTTTCAACAAAAGATAACAAACAACTTGTTTCTTGTACAAACATTCCTATCACACCACCACATAAATTCCGTGCAAAATTTACCTAAAGATCATGCAGATCTACAAGCATTTTGTGCAGAAGTGCAGTCTTGTTTTGACGTCTATCAGTGCATTTCCAGTCCAGCCCGGACGACTGTCGCGTCGACCGCTGCTCTGCGCTGCCGTCCTCCGCGGCTGGATGACGTCACTGACGTGCCACCGATGACGTCACTATTCCAGTGCACGGTCCGTATCTGATAATGTCTCTGATCTACGACGTCCAGCTGTCAGCCGAGACAAGCACTGGCCGCCGACTCCAGCCGGCCGACAGCGAATTACTTATCTCAATGTGCCCGGACGTCAGCTGCGCTGCTCCCTCAGCCACGGCTCTCTCTCCCTCTATCCCTCTCTCTCTCTCTCTCTCTCTCTCTCTCTCTCTCTCTCTCTCTCTCTCTCTCTCTTTCTCCATCTCCCCTCTCTCCAGCTTTCTTCCCTCTCTCTCCTCTCTCTCGCTCCCTCTCCGTCTCTCTCTCTCTCTCTCTCTCTCTCTCTCTCTCTCTCTCTCTCTCTCTCTCTCTCTCTCTCTCTCTCTCTCTCTCTCTCTCTCTCTCTCTCTCTCTCTCTCTCTCTCTCTATCCCTCTCATTCTTCTGCTGTCTGTTGGCATTGCAATGAGAAAATCCAATTACGATCTTTGGCATTCCCCATTGCTGCGCCATGTCGACGACCCCATGCAGTTCCCATCTCCCCATCGAGCTGCCCATATATGTAAATTAAATGACGCAACAGACCGCTTCAACCATCCCACGAGGTGCATGAATGACATTTGTTTTGTCAGTCTAGATCTTCGATTTCATATACTAAATGCTGCTGCTTACAGCATCCATTCATCATTCGGTTGCATTGCTTTGCACTTTAGCTGATGTACCGCCCCTACGCTCACCATTTGTGCCATGCAGTAGCACTCCGTACCATCCCTTTAGGTCCGTACCTTACCGTATCATGCCATACCGTACCATACCATGCCGTGTCGTACCGTATCATACCGTACCACACCATGCCGAGTTGCACCGTACATACCTTGGCAACTGCCCTACCGTAATTGTAACTAGTATGAAGCTGCATGGGTCATGATCCTATTACCATACACATATGCACTTTAGGACGAGTTCAAGGGATCCTGCCGACCACTACCCTCTCACTACCCTCGTCACGGACGGGCCGCAGCCGGTCGCCCGCCGATCTACCAAATCAATTACGCCGGCAGCTGAGCCTCGGGCGGCGGCGGCAGCTATGAAGAGCCGACCGCAGCACTGGCGTGCCCACCGGCGCCTCGTGCCCGTGTGATACCGGCCTCGGAGACGCGCCTCGAGCGCCGCACCGGGACGGGAGGTCATTGGTATTCGGGAGACGGCGTGCCGCCCGAGCCGCCACGCCCGGCCGTCCGTGCCGCGGCGTAGCGCGCCGTGCCCGTGCCGAGGGGTGTGCTGAGGTGGGGAGAGGAGAGGAGGGACGGAGAGGGACGGAAGAGGGACGAAAGAGGGACCCCTTCCGCCGCTGTTCTGGCCTCTGACCGGCGTTGTTTTCTCCCAGGGCCTAACCGAGTCACCTGTAGCGCGGTACGACTGATGAGCCAAGTTCAGTCACCGCGACGGGACTCGTGCCTCCACCGCGCCGGTTTCGGACATTTGCATACATTTTTAAAGGCGCCCCAATCGAGCCAATGTATCCAATTGGCGTAATGCGGCGGGCGTGATGCGGCAGTGGCGTGTTTTAATCGAGTGATGGTGCGGTAACTCGCTGCGGCGCCGCGGACGCAGAGTTATGGCGACAACCCTTCCGGCCCGGTCAGAGAGGGGGGGGGGGAGTGGGGTCACAGGGTCAGCGGTGGTGGTGGTGGGGACGGATAGTGATGTTGGGGGAGGGGAGGAGCAGTCAACGGATACACGTGTGACTTTTGGTACTTTCGCTGGAAGGGGCATGCTTGTTTTAACTATACAATTACATGACAGTTCGGAGTTGAATTTCGGCAGTGAATAGCAATGTTCTGTGGGATTGAAAGCTTTAACGGAGATGAAGTGATAAGTCATTACAACTTACGAGGGATATCACATAACATTGTGATAACTGAGAATCATCTGTATTGCTGAATAGGTGAAACAGTCGTAACTTGTTGTCGTTCACAATCACAGACGAGAGTTACGATCCGTTTTTATGACTTGCATCGAGGCGAACAATCATCGAGACCGTTTGTCTATTCTGAACCATGTGGAATGCTCTAAGCAATCATTTCGCTCATCGCCAATTCACTGCTCTGCAAAACATGCTAGTAATAACTGCCGCCGTTTATTTAAACACCCATAAAGTAGCGATGCTTTGGAAAATAAACAAATTTGTACCGTCATTGACGAAAGCTTTTCCAAGTAACACTCGACTGATGAGCCATAATTGGCTTTTGGAAATGACCCATCACCTTAACTATCAGTAATAACTGGCCGGGCTGCGAGCGCGGATGATTCACGGCGGGCAGCGCTGCAAGAAGGAGGGAGCCGCGCCGCCGCGCTGGAGGCTCCGGTCCGCCGCGCGCCGCGCCTTCCTCTGGTCGGCTCGTTAGGCGGACGGTACTTTGGAGGAGCTGAAACGGTGCTGGGAGGGAGCTGAAACGGTGCTGAGTTCCAGCACCAGCAGCTGCTCCGGGCTCTGGAGCGCACCGGCAGGTCAGCTGGCCGCGCACCGAGCGACTCCACACAGTCATGACGGGGCCGTCCACGCCGCTTAAGATGGAGTTGTCGATTTGTTAGCTCTCGACCGGGCCGCACCTCATCATCAATAGCTCATCTGGCTGGTAATCATTATTTGCCGGTCGTTACCAGCATTCTAGCGTGAAAAATAGCACTTCGCCGCGGCCTAACAAGGTGGCGCCGCGGCCGCCGGCGGCGGAGCATTAGATGAAGCCATCAGGAATGCTGGACAGTCTCGAAACACCACCGCCTGGTGGTCGTGCCCAGCCCAGGGAGGTACGGCGCTCAGGTGGGCTCGGAGGAGTATCCTGGAGACTGTCCGACCCCGGCGAGTTCCCTGTAGGTCCGTGCAGCAGCTTTTGTCGGCTTCGCACGCGAGATGGTGCGATAGGTGTCGGCCGCTGGTTTGACGGACATCGACAGCGCCATGGATCGGCAGTGCACGGTACCTCGGGAGGGGTAGGGAGGGGGCGGCCCACACACGTTCGCACGCCACCCGCCCACCCATAGCGCTCGTATCCCGGCGGCCGTGCCCTGGGGCAGACCGTGCCCCCTCCAGCGGTACTAACTGGCACGGCCCGGCAGAACTCATCACTCACACATCATGCTATCGAGCCGGCCCAATCAGGCGTCGCCAATAGCAAGGCCTTGCTGCAGGCGTCTCCTGAACAGCGCGCTTTGTTTCCGTTTAACTAGAATGGAAACGTAACTCCGTCGCAAAGTAGCGTGAGCGTCATAATCGGTCCATGCAGAGACCCGCGGATGGAGTTATAACTCACGACGTCTTTGGTGCTGTGTGTAATTATGTGGCGTATAACGTTTAATCACACCGCTATTAGAGCGCGGGGTGCATTTTACGACAGGATATGACAGAGCGTGTTTTACTTACTGCGCGGTGATTTGGACGGCTCTGCAGGGTCAGACGGATCCACTTTCATCACGGCAGTAATCGGCGAGAAACCCGTCATCACACCTTGTGATCAAGACATAAACTGTAAGCGGTTCTGTCCGCTGCTAGAGCATTGCTCACTTGGACGAACAATAGGATGAAACTGTACATAAATGTGTGTACTTACCTACCTCATAATCTATAAAAATAGTGTGCACGTATAACGAGGACGGAAAAGTGCCCTGCTTTCTTTCCTGTTGATGAGCTTCAGGGATTTTATTCAAGTTTTAGACGCTCCATAGCAGCTTTGAGATAATATTGTGGAAAAACGGGTCATACGGGTCATACGAACCAATCAAAAGTTGCTACGTGGGCCTAACTATGCATGCATTGCACGCTTTTCACGAGGATCAAATACCGAACTGAAAACTCAGCGCATATGTGGCATGACTTTTTCTTTATCACATAATTTACATAAGCCAGACTCCGGATACAGCATCCACGACACCTCCCAATTGACACGCATCGATACTCACGGCTCACTGCACCACGCCACTTCATCGGCCGCTCGCATGTTGACCTGACCTCTCTAGGCAGCCGATCGCGTGACATATTCCCAATTCCCTCCAACCCGATGACACATTCGATAGGGCTCATCTGACTCATCTCATCTGATGTCATGTCGGCTCATTTCCTGGTGGTCTGCGTGTGGCCAGTGATCGTCTCTGTCCGTAACGCAGTCTCATGTCTTCCCTCCTGCCTCTGTAGCCTGCTTCCAGTCGCCTTTAACCCATCCTGGCTCGTCCAGCATTCTCTTCCCAGCTCCATCTTCATCCACCCTCTAGCTCAACTCTGCCGCCTTCAGCCCTCTCTCTGTCTCTCTATCGTCTTTAAACCACTCTCTATCGCCTCTAGCGCTCTCTCCATCGCGACCCAGCGCCCCGATCACCTACTAATTAGCAGTCACATGAAGATCAGAGCTCATGATGGGATGGCCGATATGGTACTGGCGGCTTCCCTGGCTGCTGAGGCAGGCCAGTGACCAGGGATCCACAGATGCGATAGGACAGAAAGTGTGAACGGAGTGGACGGGAATGCAGACCTCATTATCGATCGAGCAGGTACTGGATGTGTAAGCGCAGTAGGGATACACAGAAAATAACGCGAACTGCACATAACTGTACAAACGAGCGCAAAGAATAAAGCGAAATAGTAAAACGTCGCATCGCATGCACAACTGCACAACAGCAGAACTGCAGAACTGCAGTGACTGGTGCCGTCACGGCGGAATATATCATTAGACCAGACCCTCCACTTCATGACATAAAAAACAGGAAAAATGTATATATCACAATCTGTTGGTCAGATTGGTTATAACTTCACAGCAGCAGCAAGAGCAGCAGCGGGCCGGCAGCAGCGGCAGCAGCAGCACTTCAATTGTTTCTCAGCGCGAGCGCCATTAGACCAGCGGTGTAACTCAGACTTGATGTGACACCCGCTGCCGGCGCCACACCGCTATACGCGCTTTTCGTGCCTAGCTGGAGGGGCTCTGCAGTGGCGGCAGGGTCTGCACAACTGCGGTGACTATTGCCGCCACGTCGGAATAAATACCTGCATTTCGTGGGGGCTCGTTAGGTGGAAGGAGCTTCTACAGTGCCACGCTGTGGTTAGCCATTTTCTGTACAAAATGTGTATTAATCACTCTCCGTTATAGCCAGATAAGTGATAACCAAAGGTATGTGTTCAATAGCTATAACAGTATTCGTCAGAATCGCGTTTTTCGGCTATTGAAAAACAAACCTGAGTAGGTATGCTACATGGGTTCAGCGTTAGTGTTATGCGCTCAACACACGGACGGGTTGGTCCAAAGTAAGCTATTAGGTCGCCTACTTTGTTAGAATTATAACCTCAAAATGTCCAAATATGCTTTCGATTATTGTGTTAAGGTTGGCCAGGTATTTATCACGTATTTATCGACAGCGCACCTCAAGATAAGGTGCTCTTTCAGAAAAACTTACCCGCTTTGAATAGCTTGCGAATTGAATACTTAGATGTTGTCGAATCAGATCAATCTTAATTTGAAATATTAAAGATTTATCATAAGCAAAACAGTTAAATCATGATCGATTGAGGACGAGTATAGGATATTCATTATTCAAGAAGCAAAAACAAAGGAAGCCATCACCTTGTCAAATAAAAACGACACATTGTGTTTTGTTTTCCAAAAGACGGGTGGAATGAATATTCATATATAGGCTAAAAAGCACTGATTTAATCTACGCTAAAACGTTATCCCTGAATATAATTGCGAAACAATCGTTTTTTTATACAGGATATCTCTACGCTTAGGTATTATGTGACCAGTCACTACATGTATCTATGTGCCGTGCATGTCATTAGCAAACCCTAGTCAACCTGGAAATGCAACGTGTAGCTTTTATAGAATTTGAGCCCTCTGAGTCGCGGAAGTCAGCTCATTGCTGTGACCTGCACAATGCATCGTCTGTCAGGCACGTCATCGCATATAACGGTGGAGCTGTAAAAAACATATAGGGTGGAGACTTCCATTTCGCGTCTAGCTAGACGCGTCTAAGTCTTAGACACGTCTAGCTGAACGGCGGCTGCGCCTATCTGGCGATGGCTAACTTTAGAATTGGGTGGAGACTTCCACTGACGTCCAACTGGCGTCTAACTGAGCAGATGTCCAAGTTGGCGTCTAATTTGGCGTCTAACTGTTGGACGGGGACTTCCAAGCTAGACGCGTCTAAATTTAGCCGTCGCCAGATAGACGCAGCGGCCGTCCACCTAGACGCGTCTTAGACTTAGACGCGTCTAGCTAGACGCCAAATGGAGGTCTCCACCCATTGAGAAATATGAAGTTTCTCTATTAATGCTAATATCGGCACATTTATGTGTGCCTGTGTGCATATATGTACATTTGCGACTTGATTAATTAAGCTGGATATGGTGTAGTCTTTACTAATCTTGCGATTACATAATGTAAAAGATATAATTATATACGGGAGTCCCGCTTCTGAACTTCTCGATTTGAACTCAAGCTCGATACTACGCCCGCCAATGCGGGCAATTATTTTGGGCATTGATTACAAAGGATGATTTATGTTTGTGAATGCACATCATTTCCAGGTATCTGGCTCATGAATTGTGATAATGCTACAACAATAAATACCTACTATCTTCATCAGCACTATATCATAAATATAAAATATAATAAATAACAGCAGTTATATGATTGTACTTGTAGGATGATTTAACACCCAAGATCTGTAAGCTCGATACACTGGTACAAGTTTGTTAGCTGTTTGTGGATAAACACAGTATATCATTCACAATATAGGTAGAGAATATGATAATTCCCGCTTATGAGATTTCATATTGTCCTGATGCTCAATTAGAAGTTAGTTTAGTTGTTGAGTCACTCATAAATCGATTTCACTTGTTATTAGCTTAACAACGGAATAATTGCTTCAAATATCCGGTTTATCAGAGCACATTTGGCATTTATTTATTGCTTATGTTACAATGCGCGTAATGTCTGCATAACGCGGGCTTCCTTTATGGTTTTTATAGACCCAAAAAATATTTCCTTGCTGCAATTATCTGCGTTGAAATTCTTGATACGTGTATAAGAGATTATTGATATTCGTTGTCAATTTAAAAGCATAAGTTATCATTCACCGCCGTTTATTGCCACCTTCTTCCGTCATTTTTTTTTTATTTTTTAATGGAGAACTTCTGATTGTGTCTCCAGTTTCAGCGTTGTCTATCTTTCTATGTTGAGGTTTATTCTTAATTAATAAAATATTGTATTCAAATGCATTCATCTATATAAAAATAGATTAAGAGTAGTTTGTTCTTATTTCATAAGTTTCATCTAAAAACAACCATTATAAATGTCGTTCGGTTATTGACCCATCATCACATGAACTCTTGCTTTTTCGCTATGAACCCTCGAGACCTTATCTTTGCATCTCAGAGGGATGCAGATATAACAGATTCTTATCTTTGCATCTCAGAGGAGTGCGAGATAGAAATATCCCTGCACTTGTAGACCCAATGGCAAATAAACCTCAACTAGAAAGATAAAGGATTCCTCATGGCTTCGAGTGGAAGATATAGAGGATTCTTCATGGCTCCGAGTGGAAGATAAGGATATCTTTTCCAAGCGGGTTACTGAAAAACCGAGCGACGAAGGAGCGAGGTTTTTCTGTAACACGCGAGGAAAAGATATCCGATCTTCCACGAGTGAGCCATGAGGAATCCTATATCTTTCTATGTTGAGGTTTATTCTTAATTAATAAAATACTATATTTAAATGCATTCATCTATGTATGTAAAAATAGATTCAGAGCACTTTCTTCTTATTTGATAAGTTTCATCCATAAGCAATGTCGTTCGGTTATTGACCCATCGTCACTTGAACTCTCGATTTTTCGCTATGAACCCTCGAGAACTTATCTTTGCATCTCAGAGGGATGCAGAGATAACAAATTCTTATCTTTGCATCTCAGAGAAGTGCGAGATAGAAATATCCCTGCACTGTAGACCCAATGTTAAATAAACCTCAACTAGAAAGATAAGGATATCTTTTCCAAGCGGGTTACTGAAAAACCGAGCGACGAAGGAGCGAGGTTTTATCACTGCGCATCACTCGGCTGTTGATGCTAGTCGTACGCTACTGCAGTGACTGCCATCGCCTACAGTTAACTGCTGATGGCCTCCGTCGTGCTCGCTACCACGGTAGCTGCCGCCGTCCACCGTCGTTTGCATGTCGTCATCATTCTGCGTTAGTGTTTACAGCCCGTGTAATCAACACTTCTGTGGCCGATGTGGATCAATTAACACCCGAAATGGGTTTGAGCAGGTCGCGGCATAGCTGTCGTCTTTCACAGGTGATAACTCAGGCGAGTTAGTTTTCGTAAACGGGTACAACCGTCTCTAACCCTGCAGAGGTGAGTTTAGGGGATCTGGAACAACGACTGGCCCAATCAGAGCCAGATAGGTGAAGAGCCAGTCTCGTCAGGTCAATCCTTCTGTGCACTCCACGTCTGGCGCATCCAATGTGCGGCTAAAGTAGAGGCCCCGATCCGGACCGACCCGACGGCTGGCCGAAGCAATCTAAACCAGCTCCCGCCCGAGCCCCTCATTTCTGCCGCTCCGTCCACCGTGCACCAAAACCAGACACTTGCAAACCGGATAGTTTGTTTTTCATCTGTGGACAAGGCTTCTGTTAGCGGCATAATTTATCGGGAATATTATCCGTTTAGCATAAGAATGCCAGCCGGAGCCCGAGGCGGTCGGGTGGGCGGAGTCGGGTCCTCAGCGCCGCTCGGAAGAGGTGTTAAAGCGCCATAACTTGGCGCTCCGTCTTGCGGCCGTCGCGGCCCTGTAATTTGGTCGGCGCCGTCCACAGTTGGCCGTTCCCGAAACAATGATGGAGGCCGAGTGGCCGTGCAACGGCGGCCGCCCGGCGCGGCGGTCGGGTCGGCACGGCGGCCACGGTAGCCACGGCACGGCCCGCGGCCAGGAGGGGTTTAGGCTGCGGGTCTGCCAGAGGGGCCTGCAGCTGCCGCCATGCTGGCTGCTGTCCGTGGTGCCGCTCGAGATCTGCAGTGCTGCTCGTGTCGCCTCTGGTGTGCCGTTTCATTATAAGTTGCTGCAGTATCTCAGCATAATTGACGGACGTGGAGAAATTCTTCATGATTTTCCTGAACACACAACAATTAGACCGAGTTGTCCTGTAAATTTTCTACTACAAACTATGTCTACTGTCTCTTGTGATGACAATGTTCAGACTCAATTTTGCCTCTAGCTTGGGAGTGCCTGCAGTCACGTACTTAGCTGAGACTGAAGCCCTCAGGTCAGCAGCAACAAGATGCCGGTGGCAGGGCGGCAGTATCCAGTCATTTGGACCATTTAGCTATCAGCAGCTGGAATCCGCCGAGAGTCGTTAGCAGCATTTAACAGAGCATCAGGGGCAATAACGCTAACCGCCAGCAGCCATCGGCAATCACCCACAGATTACAAACTGGGCTCGCGTGCAGAGCCGAGCCGGCGTCGGTCGGGAGCCGGCGGTGGCTAACGATGTCCCTTGTTGAAGATTGTCGGCCGTGAGTCAGTGAGTAAGTCAACTGCAGTGGTCAGCACGGAGTGATAAAACTCGCTGACAAGCATCCTGAGCTACCGATCAGTGTGGCGTCACATAAAACACTTCTTAGCTCTGCTAAAACACAGTCGAGCTTTGAACTGGCTCGCCAGCACGGCGGCGCGGCACTGGGTGTTACATTTCTACAGCGCGTCGGAGTCCCTGTCGCCGCCCGCTGCGCCCGGCCCGCTCTGACCCGAGCCAGTCAACCAAACAGCTCCCCGGCTGACCCACAACAGCCGACCGCCCGGGGCACGGTCTCACCTGAGGCCAGACCGTCGACGTCTCCATTAGAATGTGTTTTCCATCGTGATTAATTGCTGGCCAGCCGAATAAATGCGATATTAATTGGTTTTCGGTCGGTGTGCCGCTGGCTTCTGTGCGGGTCTGCGGCCGCTGGTCTCTGCTGGAGGCTCTCTCAGCAGCACGCACGTGCTCTGTGCCGGCGAGCGGCGGCTCTACACGTGTTCCCGCCGCGGGCACCGCCACCGCTCTCCGAGCCGCTCACCTCGCCATTGTTCGCCGCCCCAGCACGCCTCGTCTCCATGGCAACCGAGACGCGTAAAACTGTGCGCCCCTGCTATAAACAAATCAATTACGTTCGGCGCCGCTGGGCGACAAACCGGCGTCTCCGAATTGAGTCGTCAGTTGGGGAGCGAGCTGAACCGAACCGAACCGAACCGAAACGAGACGATCCCGGACCGACTGGCGGAACGCTGATGACGTCACACCGGTCTGGTATCGCCTCGATGAGGTCACGTGACCGGTGATGAAGTCACGTGATCAGGCAGGCCGCTGTAAATCACTGTCCGCATCCGAGCCGGTATTTATTCCCGATAGACGGCTGTAAAATTAAGTGACGATGGCCGTTCGAGCATGGCCTCACTTCCAGGTGACAAATTAATGGCCAATCGTCGCCCGGCAAGGGTTGGCCAGCGCCTGGTCGGGATGGGCGCGCAGCTAGAAAATAACGGCTGGGATGAATCAATTGGACGTTGGGCCCGGTGATTTGTGATTATTGCCGCCGCTGGGTGGGTCGACGCGTCGGAGGGCGCCGCCGCCGGCGACACTCCTGGCTCGGGCCGTTCGATATCGACTGGATCCCGTCCGCGCTCTGCTCTTCTCTACCCTGCCCCGCCGCGCCCTGCCTCTACCGTCGGCGCCGCTTCTCATATCCATAATGCCCGGCCCATGAAGTCGTGATCGCTGGAGCTGGGCGCCTCTGAGCCCGGGTCATGATACGTGAGCGGGTGCAGAGAGGAGGCTGACGAGATGGTAGGAATGACCTAGGAGCGACCGCTCTGGAGGGTCCGGGAGGAGGAATGTGAGGGAAGAGAGGGTCAATCAGACCAGCGAGGAGGATTGTGAGTGGAGGATTCCTGGCAGGGAGAAAAGAAAACGGAGAAAAGTAGGGTCATGATTGGAGGGCTAGGGCTGACAGGACAGCATTTTGGGAAGTTTGTGCAATATGCACGAAATCCAATGTCTCTAAAAATAAGCAAATCATATCCGTTGAATTTTAAGGGTGAGATACGCTTTGAATTTGCGCGACGTGAAATTATTGATTCTATTTTACAAGATTGACAAAGAAGCGACTTCTACGCTTCGTCGATGAACTGACTATAAGAAATAAGAAATGCATGCCTTTTGCCGTGCATTACCTACCATTATTGTGCAAAACTGTTACATGAGCACGAAGAGGGCCTAGCTACTTCACCTCTCCACCGTCTCTGAATCCGCACTACCTCCGCCTTTGGCTGCAGGACCTCCGCAGTCACCATCGATTGTCGGTGCATCATCTCCGAGTTAGGCCTGGTGCTGTCGATATCGACAATTACCCAGAAATATGGAGCTGCCCACCGGCCGCTAATGGGAGGCCGATGGAAATTCTCGGCACTCTGTTCAGTCAGCTCGAACGAGGTAAGCGAGCCGGAAGGTTTCCGGATCAGTCCGCAGAGGGTGACTGGACTGAGTTCGAGGAAACGCGGCAGTGCCGGAAGGTTTCCATGTGACGAGCCCAGTGAAACGGGAATAATAATGTCAAAAGCATATGCGTACTTACAAAGATGTATAAGACGTCACCAATCTCTCTCTCTCTCTCTCTCTCTCTCTCTCTCTCTCTCTCTCTCTCTCTCTCTCTCTCTCTCTCTCTCTCTCTCTCTCTCTCTCTCTCTCTCTCTCTCTCTCTCTCTCTCTCTCTCTATCTCTCTATCTCTCTCTCTCTCTCTCTCTCTCTCCCTCTCTCTCTCTTTCTCTCTCTCTCTCTCTCAATCTCTTTCCCGCTCGATTCTGTTCCTGTTCCTTTGCCATCCACCATATTTACTGTATTCTCACCTATGCATTTTCTTTCTTCCTCCCCATCTCTCCTCAACATCTGTGCGGGCTGCCGGTGGCCGGTCTCTCTTCCCTCCGCTATCTAGTGCAGGCCCGCAGCTAACGAGCTACATGTGTTGTAACGGCGATCGGTCTAGGAGCAGCGTAGTGGACCGGGCGCACGCAACCACCGCGGCGCCGCGTCCCCGACTCCGACCTGAACACATCTGACTATGAAGCATCACCGTCCGCCGCCAGTTAATTAACTCTTTTTGTCATTGTCAGTCGAGATCAGATGGAACGCCTGTTTCGGAGACGCTATCGGGAACTAGTTACCGGCGGGTCGCCGCGGCGGCTCTGGCCGGACCGAGCAGGGGCGGAGAGGGCGGCAGAACGAGCAGACGGTGACGGAAGAGAGGTACAGAGTAATGTGACAGGGCAAGTCCGCGGCTAAAAACGCACAGCTCCAAAACACAGAACGCACAGATACAGTCCGTGAGAAGCAGTAAAAACAATGATGTGTTTTGACATTGGCAGCCTCACAATTGGATGTGCGATATGTCGAGCTAAATGGTTGATAAACGAAGCAAATTAATGCGTGTCATTAGAGCAGAATGACGTTAGTTAATGGTTGATTTTAACGCACTCCTCTGCACGTTTCAGGAGCTGCAGCCCTACGTTCAAACTAACCACGCCTGATAGGCCAATAACTGGAAGCAGTTCAGCAAGTGGTGATTTACATCAGCTCAAGGCTTCACTGCAGCACAGCACAGTGAAGGTACCTACCGACAGTGAACTCTTCTCAGGACAGCGGACAACGTTTATAACTCTTCTCTTCTCAGACAAAAAGTAGGACGTAAGTACTGATAACCACCTTGAATTAATGTCACAAATCTGACCGCACCATACGACACAAAATTGACGTTCAACCAAGGGTGAAAATTACAAATAACACAAATAACCTCCATTAAAATGACATTAAAGGTCAAAATATTGCACGCAATTAAGCCAGACATTTAAAACACTTGCCAGTAGCTGTTTACATAGACGTTGTAATCGGTAAGGCTGGCGTGTTGATCGAAAGGTACTTTATTCAATGCGCTAGAGACCAGTAGCCGAGCCCGTGCTCGCACAAGTTTTTCTCTTGGCCAGAATCGATAATTTCCGTGTACACTATCTGCAGGTTATCATCGCACCCGCAGTAATTAGGGGAGCGCACACTGCGGTATCGCCCTTTATGATTGGATGATCACATCAAATTAAGTCAGACCGATGGGCTAGGTCGCCTGGCTACTTTTTGGTCGGTCCCGGTTTTTACGTGTTGCACTGCGCCACCAAATGCCGCCAGCGCGCCACCAAACGACACCGGCACGCCGCCGATTGTGCCTACAACGTCCGGTCGCGCCGGTTTTTCTGTTTTGACATTCCACAGCCGGGTTGACATTCAACAGACTGGTCAGCTATCATAACAGCACATCCCGCGAGCAGTTCGCTGAGGTGTTTTAGGGGCTGAGCAGTCACCTGCGTTCCAGACAGTCTGCTAACGCGCTAAATTAGGTGTTCTATCGCGAATGCTTATCGCCCGTGCCGACTTGTCGCAAACTGTTTAGCACGGACAGCATTTATAACAAGCACAGATAAAAGGATGCTGGTAAGGCCTCTCTACTTTTTGGCTTGATTTGGCGTAATTAATTCAAGATAAGCCTGGCAGGGGTCTTCAACGTGTTGGGAGATGCGTGCAATGATTAAAAATGGAAATTTTGCCGAGCTTGAAATACATGAATATCCTAACTGGGTAGGTAGGTAAGTACTAGAAATGTGACTACGCTTAGTTTGTTTGAAAAAAGCGTGTTTCTGCCCCAAGTCCTCTCTTCTCGGCCGAAAATGTACCTCACCGGGCGCCCAGTTTGACTTCATGCAGATGGACCTGCGCCGGGCTCGCCCTCTCGCGGTCTCGCAGCCGGGAACACATCGCAAGGGACACCTTGGGCTCGCTGTTCCCAAACATAGCACACCTCACCGGACACAGGGCGGTCCGTTTGGCCGTCGGGCGGCCCGCTCGTGCCGCCTTCCCTGGCGGCGGCCCGTCTCGGTCCCAGCGGACATCACTCAGCCGGCCGTCCTCACACCGCTGCTACACCCATTATAACTCCTTCAGGGGCGCCGCATGCGGTCCCCGCGCCGGCTCCGACCGACCCCGCGCGGCGCCTGTCCGAAGACCCGGGGTTGGGACGGTGGGCGGTGGACGGTGGACTGTGGAGTGTGGACGGTGGTAGAAGAATCATGGACAGTGGGCGGTGGGAGAAAAATTGTGGGTAGTGGACGGTAAACGAAAAACAACGGATGACGGACGGTGAATGGTGAACGGTGAACGGAGGACGGTAACATAGTACGTAGCCGGCGAGCGACGGATACGGTGGGTGTTGGTTGCGAGTTGGGCAGTGGGGATAGCGGACGGTGGACGGTGGACGTCGGACGGTGGGCCGCGGTTGCCCGTAGACCCTAAGCAGCGCCGGTGGGCCCTGGTATCCGCGCTGGGAGCCAGCAGAGGCGGTTTTACGGCCCGGGCTGCCACCAGTTCACTCTCCTGCCAACACCCCGTTCGTCGATACTTTATAGCCGGCCTGGCCCGCTGACGCCACTTTATTGAGCCCGATCAGGCCAGTGTCTTCACGGCTGATGGCCGCCCTCCTTTGTAGCTCAGAGGCCCGCGGACAGTGTAAACAATGGGTTCGGACCGCCGACCGGCCGACCGCCTGATCGGCAAGGTTAACTGGACGGACGTCAAACGATTGACCCGGCACCAAGGGCCATGTGAGAGGCGGATGGCTGTGTTAGAGCGGACGGGGAATATGTAGATAGATCCGGAAACGGTAAAATATTTTCACCATCTTGTATAGAGAACGATTCATGACTGCTCGACTGAAACCAGTGCAGTCAGTGTCTTCTCGCGGCGGTAGCTTTGGGTGGCCGGGGATACACATGAAAACAACTTGCCTGGCCATTTTTGGTGCCTTCAGTTGAGGAAAACATGATAAACCATTTAACTTCGTCACAACACTGGTGGTCCAGTGAGCGGTGACAAAACGTGTTTGTGGCATTGAACAGTGACAGGTACCCGGTGACATAAGTTGCAGTGCCCAAATCCCACAAATATTCGTTGCTTATCTCTCCATAGTGTAAGCAAGCTTTTATTGAAAAAGCAAAAGTGACATCAAAGCCAGTTCAGCCCTCATTTTGTCTGTGAATTTGCATTTTTACCTGCGTGTTACTCGCATGATGCATCCGTTTAGTTTCCGGACTATGCGTGAATCACTGGTACCTATCTATTCACTATTGTGCGGTGACGCATGCTTGAAACTCCCTCGAGTTCCAGGACCCCCCCCCCCACACACACACACACACACCTACTTACCGTCGAAGTGTGCGCGCCCACGTGACTAAGAGAAAGGCCGCCCTTATGAGGCGTCTCAATCCAACCCTGCCTCTCGCGGCCCCATTTGCACCCTCTTACAGTTTCCCCCGAGAGGTGTTGGCCGGCGCGCGGTGGCCGGCCAGCTAATTGAGCCGTTCCCCGCCGGCCGCTGCCCCCTGTTAGCAGACTGGGCTCCCGGTGGGCGGCGCCGGCGGCCGGTTAATTTCACCTGTCCTGTTATCCGTCTGAGTTACGCCGCCAGTGATTATCGCCGAACGGCGAATAACTTATCCCGCCGCCGCCCCCAAACGAGGCCGGCCATTTCTATTATCTAACTGCCATATTGGCGTGCCAGCATGCGGCGAATTTATTAGCCCTTGACGTCCGGCCGCTCATGATGAACTGTGGCTGATATTTCTCGCAGGTGACAGCGGCCGGTGGTGGTGGCGGCGGCGGCGGCGGCGGCACCTGCCGGCCCGCCGCCGCGCAGGCTCCGCCCCTTTTCGCGCCGCCAGCCAATCGGCGCGCCGTGCATAAGCCGGTGAAATCCGAGCTGTCAATTTCGGTAATGAGTAAGCGGCGCTGCGGCCGGTCCGGGCCGGCCGGCCGACCGCTGGCGGCCTCCGAGGGACGCATTCCTCCCGTCAGCCCTCTCTGGGGCGGCTCTGAAATTCAAATCAGCCGCCAGTAATCACCTGTTCCGAGTTTGTCGGTATTTTGGCCGACGGACGGCGGTGGCGGAGGGCGGCAGGCTCGCTTCAAGGGGTGACAAATTGGCACCCCCGGCCGGCGCGGAATCCAGGGCCGGTCCTGCGGTCGCCCCCGCCACCTCAGCGCCCGTATCACGGGGACAGGAGCTGCCGAGCGGTCCTCAGAGAATCGCCGCCCGTCAGGTCACAGCGGGGGCCGGCCAGATGCAGCTTTGCGATGTAATGACGCGACCAGCGCGGGCCGATTGATCGCCGAACACGGCATTAGAGATGCATGACTGTTTATCGGAGGTCGTGCTGAGGCCTGCTTTGATGCGGCGGGAGGCGGCTGGGAACAGCGCGACTGCGCAGCGCAGCTAGTGATTACATGTAATGGAAACATGTAGGTAGGTAGGCGTGAAGACGGGAGCAGGATAAGCTATCTATGTTACAAACAGGACAGGAGCGAAAGAAAAGGTAACATTCTCTTTATTTGTTTAGGTGAACTTTCCTACTTTTTGCAATTTCCCAAGTAAGTTCTATTCAAGATCAGCCTCCTACGCAAGTGTAAGGTAAGCACCAATGCTCGTAAGTCGTAACTGCCTCACATATTCGAACACCAACGTTGTTATTATTAAACGTTTTCCGGGAAATATGACGTCACGATTCTTGTAGTCCAGTGACGACATCAAGGTTATGGTTTCTTTGTGAGTGAGGCCTCCCACACGGGTTGCGTGATTCCTGAAGTCGAGAGGCGTCACAGAGACGGGTGTGATTAGAAATGTAGCTAATCAAACTCAAAATTAGACGCCTAGGATGCCGCCGGACAGAGATTAGGGTTGCAACATGGCAGTGTGAACGCTGCAATATGAACCCTCGGGCTTTCTTTCGCAAAAAGACAATAGGAATGGAATTTATCACAAGAAAAGAGCATCATAGGTACTCGTACCTATACCTGGGCATTGGAGATCAGAGATAATTTTAGTTTTGCTTCAATCCTCAGTCTATTACAGGCACGTCAAACGATGCAACATCGCTTAATGAGCTCCGCCAGCTAGTTAGAGAGGAAAAGCTCAAAAGTACGTGTACCAAGCCTGCCATTTACAGCTTGCGAAACGGACAGTACGGCGAAGTGCAACAGATGGCGATAGAACTTCTCATTTGATAAGTCAAAATTTGGTCGAGCAGAAATCAAGATAAAGGCACCAGAATTACAAAAATTAGTCACTTTTAAGTTCGCCTAATTGATTTGCTTTTTATGCACAGATCGTCACGTTTTTAAATAAAACAAAAAGTGACAATTGAAGGCCAAGTTTTTGTGCATGTATGTATGAAATAGCCAATTTTCGTAGGGGAAAATAGAAACATATTTTCTAAATAGTCTGCCTATAAATAAATTGTTAAAAAGAACAATTCAAAACACCATGTAGCGCAGACCATGTCGTTAGCGCGGGTAACCAGCCGACGGATCCCGTGGTTTGACAAATTCCCAGCGACACCCCCGCCACCCCCCTGCTGAGGTGTCCGCGCCGCGCGAGCAGCGTGCGCCGCCGCGCCGGCCATCCATAATTCATACATTCCAATCATCAGTTATTCATGCCAGTCGCCGCCGCTTTATTTCGGCTTTGTTTTTCGGCGCTGGGGCGGCACTACGGCGACTCCCTGCCGACCGACATGACCTCTTCATTTGGGACGGGGCCGCGGGAGGCACGGCGCATGCGCACACCGCCCGCCGTGAGGCGCCGAGCGGGGCTGTTGTAGGTTTATGGAGGAAATCAGACAAGTGCGGTAAGCTGGTCAGTGGAGCTTCTGAATAGATTTGTGAGGTTTCGAAAACACAGCTACATGTAAGAAAGACAGCTCGCTCGCAGTAACAGTGTTTTACAGAAGTGGGTAGGTGTGTTCTTTTCCCCGAAGGAAAGCTTGACGTCTGGTCGTCGATAAACGGCCTGATGGTTATATTTAAAACTTACCAGGCTCGATGTCCTGGACAATCTTGTGCTAATGAATCAGGAGTGGAAAATACCCCATTATTAACCATTGTCGGACATAGCGGGTTTCTTCATGCAAGGTCGAGAGGGGGGCGCATAAATGCATAAAATAATATTGTCGTTTTTTTGCGTAACACACCCTAGTCTTCTTACCCCTAATCAAAGGATGGGGTGAATTCAAAGGCCTTTTCATTCTTATGAGTATGGCTACAGACGATGAACAATAACCAGATTGTTTCTCTATGACCGTACTAATTATCCATCAGCTGAATTCCAGCTTAAATCTTTCACTAACGAATCCACGGGGAGGGCGTTTGGAGCATTCGCCGCTCCCACATCGTTTGAAAATGACAATCTGTGATCATTTTCCGCACATAGAAAGAAAACTACATAAACAGCTTATATTAAAACCAGCTTTCGTTAAATTCCTTAGAGCAGTAGCAAGCGTAGCTCCAGGAGTATTTTTAAACTAGAAAACTGTTTTTGATTGCCTTCCCCCCCCCCTCTCCACCCGTAGCGTCCAAATATACCTTCCTGAGCCTGCCAATGAAATCTTTTATAGCAGCAGCCATTGAAGCGAATATAGAAGTTGGTCCTGCAGGCGCTTGATTCTCAGACTCGGTTCATGAAGCATGATCAACTAATGCAGCTTCAGACTTTGACATCTGAACCGTAATTCATCAAGCCATATCCTCTTTTCCCGAATCACTATCTCTGACGCTCTTTCCTCATCAGGTGGAAAGAAAAGTTTGGAATGCTTGCTTTGGTCTATCTTTCATTCTTATTCCCCATGTCGCTGAACGATCAACAAAACGATTCAAGTAGGTACAGTTTTCGCTTCTAAAGAGCCCGTATCTATCCTCCACTCTTACGGTCGTTACGGCCTCGGAGCCTCGGACGATAATAAGGTTCAAAGGTGTTACACCTCAATCGACTGCACTGAAGCCTGGTCTTTGGAACGGCGCTGCAGACTGAAGCCGGCACTGTCTCGCTATCGATTTGCATGTCCATTATGAGCCTCGTTGCTAATGTATGCAATTTCAGCGCATTAGCATCTAAATGGCCTGCATGTTTACATTAACAACATGATGAAATGCACTGCGACCATTTTCTTCAGCCTAATGTGCATATCTGCGTGAACTATAAGGCCGGTGGGTCGTATCGTGAATTGCGGTCGGCTGGTGTGACCGAGCTGCCTCCTCCAGTTCACTCTGCCAGTGAGTCTTGCAGTTCGGGCGCGCACGTCGCTGACTGACAGGTCACAGGGTTAGTGTCTGCAGGGTCACGGGTTCGCCACCACCCGCTATCAGGACGATTGTGCTCGCTCGGTCATGAGGTGATGTCTATCGATCGATCCATATCTGAATACCTCTGAGTCTGTCAGGTCGGTGTCTGGTGTAGTGACCGGCATAATGTCCTTCCCGCCCCCGCCCTGCCTATCCCCCTATCCAATCGATATTCATTTGCCGATCTATATCTGCCGTCGCTGCTACAGGTCTCCCCCCTAATCCCCCCTGTCCTCCCATATTTCTCACCGTCTGTACATATTCCTCAGGGCATCCGTCAGCCGGCATCACACGCGCCACGCACCAACAATGCCCCCGCGTCGCGGATATCCATAATTAAGCGACACGTCCAATTCGGCTGTAATTTTATCCGCCGGCCGGCTCGGATTAATGAGGTCATCATCCGGTCCGGGTTTTGATGGATGGCTCTGATAGGATCGCTCGTGCCCACCGCTGACACCGTGACACTAACGACCCGGTCAAGAGTCGGACGCCGTCCTCCAGGCGAGGTGTGCCGAGCAGTAGGGCGTGCCCACAGTGTCCACCTCAGCAGCCCCGCAGTGTGTAATACAGTACTAGCCAGATAGAGGCGCGTTCTATTACCGCGTGCATATTGCCACTGCTCGCAAAACGGCCGGTACGTGTGTGCGTAATATTCATCCATTTGCTATGTGTCAGAAGCGATATGGCGGGATGATATTACGACATCGCGGTATGCTGGATGCAGGGTATATGGCCGCAGCTCGGTGGCGTGGTGCTCTCCAGTACCAACCGATGAAGAGGTTAGCCGCGCCTCTTCAGATCCAGCGACGAACGCTCCCGACCGGGCCAGCTCTGATTTATCCTCCCCTGAGCCGCCCCACGACAGAGTTTTTCCCAGCGTTCGTGCGCACCCACATTGGGCGCGCGAGTCATAATCGTAATATACGATGGTACGGGAGGGTTTTTGTCGCAGACGCCGGTCTCGCATACTGGGAGGGACAAAGGTGAGAGGTGCGAGCCAATCCGGCAATATGGGTCGAAAAATAACCACCCCGAGAATGTCTTTTTAAGGCTTTCCTTGTAGCTGAGCGATACATCTTCGCGAAGCCGTTAAGTACGTCGGCCAGACATCTGAGGGCCCGAAAAACTCCCCAGCGATGTTGTTATTACCCCCACGACAGCGAATTTGTCTTGTGCAAGATAAAATCAAGAAGAATTACTACACAAGAAGTCCAAGGTATTCATGCATGTAAAAGCAGAGAAGCTTCGTCTAAAAATATTTATTTAAAAAGAAATATTAGTTTTATATTGTGCCTATAAACATGTAAAAATGAACCAAAATAAAACGTGAGTTAGATGAGCATGCAGTATAAGAGAAAAAAAAAGAGACCCAAGGGACAATACAGTAAACGACAAAAGAGCATGCAGAAGGAGCATAATCGTCCCAATCGGAGATGTCTTCGAACCTCGACAGCACGTGGTTCTGAACTCAGGTCACCGACCCAGTTCTGAGTCGGCATGACGCTCTCCAGACCGAATGTGTCACGAGTGCCAGTAGCCCACCATCTCACGCCTCCGTCACGACCGCCTCTGCCGCCACAGCGCCCACACCCAGCTTCGAACGACTGTTGTGATGTCAGGTCAGGCACGCCCGAGAGGTCCGCTGCACCGTGCGTGCCGTCCCCCGCTGCTTCGGTGCTGGTTGTTTGGTCAACTGCTTAAATTTGATAGCAAGATTCAGTGAAATTTGGAGCGAGCTGCGTGATTACTTCCAAAAATAGAAAACTTAACGAGCCTTGATAGATTCAAAGTACGATTGACGATAGGAAGAACGATAGATCTATCATTCAGTACGAGAGAAGAGCGCCACAATTTAATCGATCCCATTCCATCGCATTCAAACTGGCAGCTGAAATGAACCAGACATTAGTGGAAACTCACTGAAAACGAATGTCGCACACTATCAAGATTTCATTTATCATTCAGTTTCGCAGCGGAGTTCTGCAGCCACAGAGAACAGTTCCCTCACCAGTTTGATCAGTTCGACCCGAACCATCGCCTCAGCGTCGCCGAGTATTTGCTTGTACCGCGTGACACCAACAGACTCGCTCTTCCGTCCAGACATGACTGGCGCGATTCGAATCGGCGGACACATCGCCGAAACGTGTCAGGTCGTGACTGGGGCACACTCGGCGCGGCCGACTGCGGCTGTTTTTGCGACGGACGACCACCGGCAGCCGATGGGTGGTCACGACCGTTTGACCGCGGCTGTCTAGCTCAGAGGCGTGTCCGGCGACTGCGGGAGGCCGCGGGGACGACCGATCTGGGCTGATTTGGACACGACTGATTGAGCTTTCTGCTTTAGCTGGTAATGCGCTTTTTAACACGATACACGGATCTCAAGTGATCGTGGTTGGTTTCTTGTGGTGTGTTGAGATCCGCTGTTTATTTTGTGATTTTCTTTTTCATGTGACCTTGTTATCATTTTACCCACGTAATTTCCTGACATCATTCAAGTTTGCTGAGAACGGCCGACTTCTGCTCACATTCCTCTAGCACAAACAGCCGACTGACATTGATTCCGCGGAGGAGTGGACCCGGCCCGACTGAGCTCCGCCGCCGAGGTCTCTCCGACCGTGTTGACCTAAGAGGAGTCGACCGCGACTCTATATTCCTACCTAACAGAGGCCGCGGTCACCGGGCCTCTCCCACAGACGCTGACTCAGCGGGGACAGCACCGTCATCGTCGCAGCCGCGCCGCGACTGACGCACTGCGCCATGACCGTCACCTAGTCGTCCGGAACACCACCGGCAGCTGCTGGTCGGGCATTTGTGTCAGAACAGCGGTCTTTTTGGATAAGCTTTTTTGCATTTGTAAAACAACAATAGTTTCTTTTGATTTCAGTTACGATAGCTAGATAGGATAAGTTGCAATAGCTCCCATGGACTTCCTGCAATTAAAACAAGATTTTGTTTAGCCAATAACGAGCCAATCCATTGAATGTTGCAGGATTATTTGCGTTTGTTTGTTTAATTCTTCTTCTGAAATCACCCATATAAACCGCTCACCCTCTACCCCTATGTCAAACTTTGAGAAACAATTCAACGGTGAACTTCCTTCCATCAGTTTTCGCCCTCCCGGCCAAACGGCCCATCTGGCCCGGCTGGACGGCTCGGCCCGAGCCCAGCCTCCGAACCCGAGCCCACTTCCCAGCCGACAATGGAGCCATCAAATCGACCCGAGAAATCTCGCCGATCAGCAGCAATGTTCGCAGGTCTAAATCACGAATTTGCATTCGACCACACCTTTTGGCGGCGGCGGCGGGCTTGTTTGCATATAGAGCGGTCAGCCGGACGGCCATTGGCTGCAGGCGTGTGGTTCGCGCTGCCAGCAGTGCTCGTTGTCTGCCGCAGAACACACACAGAGACGGCGCCCGGAGGCGTGCAGTGGCGCACCGGGGACCGCACGCACGCCCACCCCCGTCCGGCACCAGGGTGGGTGGGTCTGTTCGCGGAATTCGGAGGGTTGTGCGGCAACCAATGGGACTGGTTTTTGCTAATATTTTCTGCGGAGTAGCTTTTAATCGGATAGTCCATGATCACGTTGCTAAAGTTGACAAAATGCTGCTTTGCAGTCGCAAATGCAATACAATTTCGAGGTGCCTAATCATTCTACTCGTATTTTCTGTCACATTCTGTGTAAATGGTGTTCATTCCTACACCCTGTATAGCATTGTAGTATACAGCAGCCCTAGTTTTCTCCATTCAGCATTTCCCTTCATTTATCAATGTCACCTGTTCTGTTGGCAATTACACCTGTAAGTACTCTCGCCCTATGTCGTTATCCATTGTCCCCACACAGTCCGAGACGCCCTCTTCTTTGAAACGGCGCCCTGTCCCATAGCCTCGCCGGTCCGCCTCACACACCCGGTGTATGGCCCATCACTATCGCTGAGCTGGCCCGTCACTATCGGCTCGCTGTGATCAGCACGGACCGATCACCGGGCGCCTCACGCACCTCGGACGGACAGTCGAGCCGCCCACTTGGCGCGTCAATGTGCCCATCCGCGGCGCCATTACAGCTCGTTTGGCCACGCCGGCCGAGAATTTCCAACGAGACGGACGATATATGACCGGCGCAGCGCAGACGGCCGACCCTATGATTAGCGGGTGTGCCGGCGGGGCAGCCCTGGGAGGGGCCGGCGGGGCGGGCCGGACGGTCAGCTGACCCGTCGCGGACGACAGCGGAGTACAGCTCACTCTAGAAAACAGCGCACCGATGGAGTGGTCTGGATAGCTGAAATACTGGCCATCACTGACCTATAATTTGGTGGCGATCGGTCCGGACTCCGGACCGGTACGGCTCGGCCCGGAGCCGCTGACGCTCCCAGCTCGCAGAGGGCGACGCTCCGGAAGTTCGCTTCACCGGAGAAACGGTCCGGGTGCGGGACCGACCAGGGCCCCGCCGACGCAGCGGTGGGTCGTACGCCGCACGACGTTCACATGGGACACTGCGCTCACAAAAAAATGATTGGGCTTAAAAAACGTTGCGCATATAATAATAAAAACACCGACACGGTCATGCCATTTCTATTTTCCATATAAAATTGCTCTGGAAAACATCATGCTTGAATGAAATTATGTGATACCATCTTCATTTGAAAACTTCTTCATATCTTATCACACAAGTTCAATCCGTTCCGTATACCTACAGAGGTTTCGCGCACCCCTCGCTGAATGAGTGACGTCTCTATGGGACCGAGGCTGGTTCCGGCCCCGTCCTGTCAGACTCAATCAGTCGATAGGGACTGACACTGACACGGTGCCTGCCTGATCTCTCCCATCTTGTCTGTCCGAGTTACATAGTGTCACCCGCTGTCATAAGGTGTGACCGGTATCCCTGGGTGACAAAGGGTGTCACAGGGTGTCATTGGTGTCATCGTATCACCCGATCGCGGTAACGTAACCGCATTGTTCACGGCAGGTGGTCGCTCTTGGAAAGAACTGTCTCAGCACTGGACCACTGGTATGTCAGACGTCACATGTCACCGGTCTTAACCCGCGACCGCCTGGGGGGGGGGGGGGTCGGATCCGACCCCCCCTCCGTTTTTCTTGAATAACTCATGAACCACTTTCGCTATCTACTTGAAACTTGGCATACCTTCTCCCCCATCAATTTGACGTCTCCTGTGCAATTTTTAAGAAAAATTTTCCAAATTTTTTTGAGACATATCGATTTTAGTGATGTAACTACATG
This sequence comes from Amphibalanus amphitrite, assembly GCF_019059575.1. Lineage (NCBI taxonomy): Eukaryota > Metazoa > Arthropoda > Thecostraca > Balanomorpha > Balanidae > Amphibalanus > Amphibalanus amphitrite. Next base: position 78,751 of record NW_024881633.1, read on the forward strand.
GCGTTTTTAGTCAAAAAGTGGTAAATGTTTAAAAAATCGCCAAAAATCAGGGTTTAAAGCAAATTGCAAATTAAGGACACGAAAAGACGCAGCTCAACGAGTTCTTTAAAATGGCTATCTCGGATTTTCCATAAAATGCGTTTTTCACCCCTAAAAATTCAAAAACTATATTTTTTGGAAAACAGCTAATAAAATCCAAAATTTTGGGAATTTCCAAAAAACCGGAGTATATGTTGTAGAGCTCTATTAGAACATTAGATGCCCCAAATTTTAACTTTCTATCTTGATTTTTGACCCCCAAATTGTAAAAAATAGCTCCAACATGTATAGGGCATGGTGACGTCATAAGCATTTTCGTGAATTAGAGGTACTTCTGAACATCGCATGTGAAAAAAATGGCACCACTAGATTCCTGGGACAAAGCTCGTCTAGAAAAGTGCATTTTTATGTCAAAAATAAAAAGTAGAAAAATTGACCTTTTTTCTCAGCCGTCGTATAGTATAAACGATTTTTTATGCTTTCAATGCACACTTATCACCAGCACAGTGACTTGGGGTCACATATAACCATTATCATCGGATTCGGCGTGAAAAATAAGCCATAAAACATGTGTCGCACGCCCATGTAGCAGAAATTGAAAACCATGACCATTCGTGACCTGACCTGACCTTGACCCGTACTTAGTATGACCCCTATACACACATGGTACCTTCACTAGGCCTTTGAGGTCATTTTTGGTGAGTTTCGAGCAGCAGCTATTGATTCCGCTGTCCGTAAGCCTAATCATGCAAAACCCCTGAATTTGACCTTTGACCTGACCTTGACCCGAAAGCTCACCTCAATCTTAAAATCTTAAGAATGCTTTGGGAAGGTCTCGTAGAGACCTTTCGAATGCCGCCTCGTGGGGCTCGATACGACCATTGGTTCTCGAGATAACAGGGGGGGGGGTCGGATCCGACCCCCCCCCCCCCAGCCTGTCGTGGGTACGGAAATAGCCCAGGCGGTGCCGGGTTAATGTGGAAAGTCACTTCATCTGGCCAGGGTAGGTACCGAGTACCGGGTATATCTTGCGGCCTCCCTAAGATACAGCAACTTCATTCTGATGCCTACCTAAATCTAGCCAGACTCAATCCAAGTCCGCCTAACAGCAGCTTGCGTTCCTCCTGGAAATAAGTCAAGTTCTGCTCAGACTGATTTACATTGTCTGCACCGAAGGTGGCAGCCGGAGCTCGACCTAGACAGGCTCTGACCGCGCACCAGCTGTCGCCACTGGAACCGGAGGCCGCTGGCGGGTCTCCAGAGCGGTCCGGTCAGGCTCGCTCTCCGAGATAAAGCACCCAAAGAATGCCATCCGCACCGCATCAAGATGCTATCCGTCCAATTTATGCCTGATTGTGTTAAATAAGGGTCCGCGCGGGGAGTAACTTATACCAGCTGTCCTCGTCGGGCTGTGTGTGCGTGTGTGAGGTCAAAAATGGCGTGGGGAGAGGTATGGAGCCACAGATGAGGTGGTGAAGAGCGATCTGTGCCGTACCCGTGACCTCTGACCCGACCCTGACCTAGCCCCTCCTGGACGGGTGTGGCAGGTGCTTATCTGACGCACTTAGCCGAGCCAATGACAGGTTTTGCTCGCCTTGGAATATGAAGCAGTGAGGCAGAGACGATTATGAGGTCATTGGAGTGACGACAGCTCACTTGAGCGCTTATCGCAGCAAGCTGTCATGACCCCTGTGTCGAAACTCGCGGCGATTGCTTATCATGCAATCAGGGTTACCAACGGGAATTTTTCTAAATCCCAAGATCGCCGCGCGAATTTCCCAAAATCGAGCTCCATATCCCAAGGTCGACAGGATCAAAGCCCAGTGTGCATCCCAAGGTCTATAGAAACCAAATATAGAGCAAATTAAGTGTATTTGACGTATTTTCAAATCTTTGGTTGACTAAATAAATCAATATCGTTAACATAACTTGCATTCGGCATAGTTACACACGCAGGCATAGGTACAGAGACACAGCAAGTTACCTGTCTGGGTTTTACGAGTTGAAGCATGATCCGTCGCAGTGGTGGATCCAGGGGGGGGGGGCAAAATGGGCATTTGCCCCCCCCCCCAAACGGCATAATTTTAACATTACGCCTATGGACGATGCATGGAAAGAATCGATAAATTTTATGGTTTGCCCCCCAAAACTCTGAGCTGGATCCGCCTCCGATCCGTCGGGCGTCACAATTCGCAAACAGGCGGCCAGGCCGGGTGTTAACCCATTAGATACGCTTGGCAGCTTTTGCTGCCACAGGACAAAATAGCGCCGCGTTCCTAAACGTTGCGGTGAACTTTCAAAGTTCTCACCCGAACGGAAGACCAAAACAATGCACGTCATGTGCGCTCCGAATTATTGATCGAGAAAGCGAATGTGCTGAGAAATAAACAATTTATCGCGGAGGTGCAAGGGGCGCGCGATGGCGGCCGTGCGGCGGACACCAAAGAAGTCAGTTGCGAAGGTGGTGTGAATAAATGTTACCTTTTTATTATTAGTACTTTATGCGACCTTCACCTCGTTTAAATGTATTTTATGTCTCGCTCGACTTGTTTAAGCACGAGTTTATAAATGAACGAGTGAAACGAGTTCATTTATAAACGAGTGCTTAAACAAGTCGAGCGTGACATAACATACATTTCAACGAGGAAAGGTCGCATAAAAGATATTTAAATGATTTTTCCCGCCGATACGTCAATAAAGTCTTACTATCTTTGAAAAATAGTTGTGCAGGTGCAGCGGATCGGTACAAAAGGAAGAATAACATTGTTAATAAATGAAAAAACAAAGAACTTATAATGTAAGACGAAAACCATACAATTTTCCATCCTCTTCCTTCCCCTCACACTTGGGGAAAATGTGGGAAACCGGGGTTATGGGTGGGGGGACATTTATACACATGTGCTGAATAGGAGCCGCAATTCCATCAGCATATAACCATCCATTTCTGTGTGCTCCTTGTGTCAAGTACGAATACAAACACGGTCAAATACTTGACTTATCACAGAGGACTCGGATAGGACTCGGATATGGTGATAATTTAATAGTCAATGATTATATTCGTGTCACCCGACTGTTGTAGGACACTGTCCAGTGTCCATTGTTCCTTGGTCGGCATTTTGCTCAAAACGAAGCAGCTGTCCTTAATTTATTTGAGAAGATATATGGTTTGCGGATGCATTTGTCACCCACTTCCTCATAACAGGGAGCATAAGGCACGGTACAAAATATTATCAGAGTTTTGGAGCGTGCCTGCTAAAATACGCAATTGGTAGGGCTGTTTAAATGCCATCACCGGCAGAACTGGTCAATTCGTCAATATGTTTTTTTTAAACTTTCTATTGATCGATGTGCACGAATTTTCTTGTGATACCTATCAGCAAAGACATCCAATATCCATTTAAGTCAGTGGTCTATAAAGGTGATATAAAACAATATCATTACCTATACAATATACAGCTATGATAAGGCCATATCTGAATCTATACCAGGGGTCAACAAACCCAAAGTCGTTTAAATAATATTTATGCACTAGTGCATAAATATTCAACATTGCTTCAGCATTGCATGACCTTATTTATCATCTGGCGCCTCCGATTTCAAAGGATTTTCTTCAACATTGTCGAGGCGGGAAAAGTCATTTAAATTATTATTGTAAAGAAATGTGTGATTATCAATGGGAAGAGCTTAGGTGCGACATTAATTTCTCTAAGTATCGCCAATCGTACGTTATATTTAAGTGGCAGCAAAAGCTGCCAACCGTATCTTACGTAGTCAAAAATGGAGCAGTTACGTCCTTTTTGCTATGCCATTCGTAAGTGAGCAACAATGTCTGGCTTTATGGCCCATAGTGTAATGCCCCAGTTCTTTGCCTTTCCAAAAATGGTCGATACCGGGGTTTCTGCTATTTATTCTTGTCTGCAGAGCATTGCATACCAACACACTACCAGGCGTGTAATGTATTCCGCCATTGCTGAAGCAGGGACGTTGAACGGAGTGGTGCGGACAAGCTGTCATCAGAGGCGCCATCCCTCAAGGGGCGCGCCGTCGCCTAAGGGAAGGTGGTGCCGTGGCTCTATTCGCCTCGAGACTCGCCGCTGCGCGAGGGTGGCGCTAGTGTAGTAAGAGGGATAGCGAACCCGGCGCGCATGAGACATTCAGGCTTGTATACGGTTTGAGTGCGGCGCGCAAGATAGGAACATTAGTTTTTTTTAGGGTGGTTAAGGAGGTTTAAGTGGGAATTTACAGGATTTTGATCATTATTTTAAAAGTATTGATATTCGCGCTTTTGTAAGGCAGAATAGCTACCGCTCACATCAACACACAGCGAGGACAAGAAGCAATCAAGAGTCAAGGTTTTTTTATTCTAGAAGACGGCGAGGTCTATGTTGTAGCCCACATCTTTTTTAGATTACATGTTCTTTTGCATCAGTCTGGTTTCACTTGGGCCAATCTTGTCGGTCTGCTTGATGTTTCTCAATTCTCATATCTTGGTTTATATAGATTGGAATTTGGATGTTTCTGCGTTCTTGATGTGGTGGCTTAATGAATTCCGTTTATTTAGGGTCTATTCGTGAGAAAAAAACATTCCCTCGTCAACGTCTAGTGGTGGGGCTTGTACAATTTGAGTTAATCTCACTATGTTCGGTTTTGTACGGTTGGTTGAGGTCACACTCATGGAGCTGATGGAGGATTTTGTGAGTCTCGTCTCCCCGTTGTCTTCTCTCTTCTAGGGTGGTAAGCTTAAGCCGACTCTGCCGTTCTGGATACTTTAACTCTTGCATTTCCACAATTCTTCTGGTAGCTGCTCTGTGAACTGCTTCAATCTTCTTGATATTAGATTTCTTATTAGAGGACCGTCCATACTTGGCAAAATTCAACATGAATTGTAAGGGAGAACAAATGTTTTGTATGCTAGGCTAAACAATGCCGGACTCAGCTTTTCAAATGTTCTCCTTACCAGTTACCATGCCCCAGCTGGCATGTGGTCGTTGAGTGCATAGCTTAACCCTCGTCCGTATTGGTGTTTTTCCAGCCGCGAACGTATTATAAGGGGGTCCGTTTGACCCCCCCCCCCTTGCCGTTTCGCCCCTGATCGAACTAGAGCTTCGCGGAAAAAGAGCGTGTTGCCCGTGACGAGAGGAAGCCGATGATACCCTACTTTAAGGTCCTAGGTCATCGGTTGACTTTCCAGGTCAGGTCAATGACACAATAGTCGGGAAAATTGGGATCCGTTAGAACGTTGTAAGGGGTAGCCGCTATCAAGATTCCTTTGCTACTCAATGAGGCTGCAATGGGGTTTTTCGGGGTGCTGATCACGAATATCATATTAGTTTTGATTACAGATGATGCCTTCATGCATTTAGGCCAGGTCGGGTCAGGTCAGGTCAGGACAACCAGTAGAAGTCCTGCCGAGTATTTGTAGTAGGTGTCAACCGCCTCTGACATCTTCGTTACATGCTACGAAGACACCAAAACTATTTCGTAAATGTTCATATGGTTGCTAAATTCGAATTCAGCTCCAAAAACTAGCCTAGAAACATGCAAAACTTGAAAGTAAACCGAGGTCATCAAAGGTCAGTGACCTGACCTGACCTTCAGGTGACCTTGACACCCACCCTAATGCATGGGACCAACATCATATCACATGTCTGAACACTTGAAACCACGAAAAGACTGCTAACGCGCGGCTAATGCGAGCTGACATACGCCGAATCGCGATTCCGGCCAAACATGGTCTCGAAAAGTAGGTCACAGGTCAAAGGTCATTTGGGTCAGGGTCATGAAATTTTCAGGGTAGGTGTTAAATTGACTAAAGCGAGGGCACTGAAAGTTTTGTCGCGATCGACCGCTTTTTGCGCGAGTATTTCGCGGAAAACTGAGGGGGGGTCCGTTCGACCCCTCTCCCCTACGGGGGGAGGTCGAACGGACCCCTTAACACCCTAACGGGCGAAGGTTGATACGTGTGTTGAAATCCAGCGAGGAGTCAACAATAACACCTAGGTCTCTTTGTTCGTTGGTGTTCTCCAGCTTAGTACCACCAAGCGTGAAGATGGGCCTACTATCGGGCATCATTTGCTTGGCAGGTACCTATTCGAAGAGTCTGACACTTTGAGGCATTATAGACGATATCATATCTGCTATGTAAACTTCGTAATCAACCCCTTACAACCTTAAGTTCCCACACTCCTCCCCTCCACCGTACTCTCGCCGTGTAACTACGTGCGCGTCGCCGCTCGGCATCACTCTTCCTCCTATGCAAATTCCTGCCACCAGATGTCACCCACTTCGCTGTCTCGAGGCGAATAGATGAACGGGAAGAGGGGCGCCTGCTAGGCCTGTTGGGGCGCCTTTGAGGCCTAACTATGGGGTCGCCCCCGCCCCCCGCCCCGCTCCCGCCCCCCATGCAAAAGAGGGGCGCCTACGAAGGTCATGGCCATAATGGCGCATCTGCACGAAAGAGGGGCGCCTGCATGCCGAAGAGGGGCGTCTATGAGGCCCAATGGGGCGCCTCTACGAGAAAGAGGGACACCTGTAAGGTCTATAGGGGTGCATGTAATGTCCGTAGGGCACCTTTATGCGAAAGAGGGGCGCATTGCATATGAAAAAGAGGCGCATTGCACAAGAAAGAGGGGCGCCTCTGAGACCTATAGGGGCGCCTTTGATGACCAAATGGGCGCTTACATGGGAAAGAGGGGTGCCTATAAAGCTTAAAGGGACGTCCTCCATGTGAAAAAGGGGCGCCTGGGACTTGAGCGCCCTTCCGAGCTGTCCGAGGTCGCCGGAAAGTTTGTATATGGCCAGCTCCTGCTGCACTATCCTCCAAAATAATTCGATTGGATTTAGGCCAGGACTGTTCCCTAGCCAAGTGTCCTTCCCCAGATATCGGACAGATGGTCCTGGCACCGCCTAGTTCCGGAAGATCGATGAGATGGAGGTCCGTCCAGCATGAAAATGCTGTCCGACGTGCGGGACACCATGCGCCGTTGGAGCACGGGGTAGTGGTCTTTTAATGCCAAATGTACGCTTTTTCAGTATGTTTTCTAGGTAGTAGTCGGGATCGACTTCGTCTTTTGCTAGATCACGTCCAGCTGGTTCAGCTCAGGCCCTGCTAGGACATCGTGATCGTTCGACATACCAATGCGGCGAGAATTTTTCGCAGAAGTCTGTCGGAACTTGGGTCCATGCTCGTTTTGGGGGTCCGTGTGTTGAAACCATTGAAACGGAGACTCGTCGCCGAACTAGACCCGCTTCTACATACCTAACCCCGTTTCCATTCTTCTACCGGCCAGATTCTCCGTTTCGTGCAAATCTGAGGGCTCTGGGCTTGCTGATTTTCGTTATTTTGGCCGCACCAATAGTCAAGCGCCTTCAGTCCAAGGGCGTTCCTCCCTTATCAATGGACAACATTATCCGAGTGATCATTATGAATAACACTTCAGATTCTCCGCAGAATGGTCAGACTTCCCAGGTGCTTTCTTCATGACGATCTTGGGGACGGTTGAGACTCAGGAGGACCATGCTGATTGGGGCTTATGCGTGACGCTACTTGTCTCCCTAAACTTCTTCCACCAGCGCTTGTTGGTGAAAACGGGGGCTTTAGAAGTGTGAGGCAGCGTCCTTACATGTGTTGCCACTTGCCAGCTTGGAGCATGCCAACAGCGCAACTACGAACCTCTCAACTGTAAAGCTAAACCTTCATGCTTAGACGTTCAGTAAATGCGCCGTTCAATGGTTAAACAATTACCCATGCCAGTGACCCCCATTGGTAAAGTCAGCTTTTCAGATAATCTCCGCTTCAGAGACAGACTCAGGGACACAATTCGTTGAAAGGAACGCGATATTTAGGAGCACATTGGAAACACGCCAAGTTGCTTTAAATAAACGGTCGACGGAAGTCATCAAAACCTTCGTCGCATCCTATATAAGATTTTGTGTGGAGGGGAAGCGCGTGTGAGCTGAAATAATGAGAGAAAGAACATGATATCTCAGAACGAGCTGAACTGTTAGCTGAGGTCTGGATTTTGAGTTCATTTTTCTTGAGAATTGTTGGCTACGGTCGTTATTTGCAGGCTACGGTCGAATGAAAATCCGAACAATTACACATATTCAAGATCATATCTGGTACGTAAATAAAATAGTTCGTAAAAATTGTACATGCACCAACAGGAGACACTCTGTGGCAAAGGTTGTTGGTATCGAAAGATCATTTCCTCGCGGTTTTGATATGCTTGTGCTTTGAAATGTGACAAACCACTCCATTTTTGACTATGTAAGATACGCTTGGCAGCAAAAGCTGCCAGACCGGAAACGTACACTTCCGGTTTCGTGATCTGGCTAAAAATGCACATGTATTCTCCTAAAGGGTGCCTGACAAACATATGTTAAAATCGCAGTGAAAGTCGACAAAAAAGTTTTCGGCTCTAATGGGTTAATCGACGCGGAAGCCACTGGGTATTTCGCTAAATGCCTCACTTGAGAGCTGAGACGGGAGAAACAAAGTGAAGACGCGTCAAATAAGGATAACTTATTCGTGCTTCGTTGGTTGCTTGGTAAGGTACAGTGAAACCAAACGAAAGAACGCTCGGTTGTGTTCGTCCAAAAAGGACGGTTTACAAAAAACAAACAATTAAGTTGTGTTAGATGTGTACCTGATTCCTTTGTTTGGTCTTTATTAATACTTTTCCTTTTTCCAATGATTAAAAAAAATGTGC